>NC_036866.1:44887495-44972012 GCF_002910315.2 Salvelinus sp. IW2-2015
TTGATCACAGGTGTAGCATCTTTCACATTTCAGAAAAGGAAGGAGACATACAGAACGTACCTGCAAAGTGAAAGATGGTGGAGCTCTCTTATTCGATCATAGTTCTAAACTCAGCAAAAAAAGATATCCTCTCACTGTCAACTGCGTTTATTTTCAGAAATGTGTAAATATTTGTATGAACATAACAAGATTCAAACACTGGTCAATAAACTGAACAAGTTCCATAGACATGTGACATAACAAAAATGGATAATGTGTCCCTGAATAAGGGGGTCAAAATCAAAAATAACAGTACCGTTTCTGTGTGGCCACCAGATGCATTTTAAGACTGCAGTGCATCTCTCCTCATGGACCTGCCCAGATTACCAGTTCTGCTGTGAGATGTTACCCCACTCTTCCACCAAGGCACCTGCAAGTTCCCAGACATTTCGGGGGGAATGGCCCTAGCCCTCACCCTCCGATCCAACAGGTCCCAGACGTGCTCAATGGATTGAGATCCGGGCTCTTCGCTGGCCATGCAGAACACTGACATTCCTGTCTTGCAGGGAACCACGCACAGACACGAGCAGTCATGTGGTGCATGTCAGCTGGTAGTCATGTCAGGGATGGCCTGCAGGAAGGGAGGTACCACATGAGGAGGAGGATGTCTTCCTGTTAACGCACAGTGTTGAGATTGCCTGCAATGACAACAAGCTCAGTCCGATGATGCTGTGACACACCGCCCCAGACCATGATGGACCCTCCACTCCAATTCGATCCCGCTCCAGAGTACAAACCTCGGTTGTGACACTCATTCCTTAACGATAAACGCGAATCCGACCACCACCCCTGGTGAGTCAAAACCGCAACTCCAGAGAGAGCACTTTTTGCCAGTTCTGTCTGGTCAGCGACGGTGGTTTGTGCCATAGGCGACGTTGTTGCCTGTGATGTCTGGTGAGGACCTGCCTTACAACAGGCCTACAAGCACTCAGTCTAGCCTCTCTCAGCCTATTGGGAACAGTCTGAGGCACTGATGGAAAGGATTGTGCATCCTGGTGTAACTCGGGGCAGTTGTTGTTACAACATGGTCTGCCACTGCAAGGACAATCAGCTGTCCGTCCTGTCTCCCTGTAGCGCTGTCTTAGGCATCTCAAAGTACGGACATTGCAGGCAGGCCTTAAGGCGCCGTTCACGCAGATGATGAGCAGGGACCCTGGGAATCTTTCCTTTTTGTTTTTTCAGGGTCCGTAGAAGCCTCTTAGTGTCCTAAGTCATAACTATGACCTTAATTGCCTACCATCTGTAAGCTGTTAGTGTCTTTAACACCCGTTCCACAGGTGCATGTTAAGTAATTTTATGGTTCGTTGAACAAAAATGGAAAACAGTGTTTAAACCCTTACAATGAGATCTGGTAGTATGGATTTTTACGAATATCTTGAAAGACAGGTGCCGAAACGGGACTGTTAGTTTATTCTCGTTCTCAACACATAGACCCAGCCTCCTGACCAATTACGCGAACTTGGTTTCTTGAGTTAACCCCAGATTAATCAGGACAGGTACAGTTGGTTCTATTTGTGGTCTAACAGCGTCCAACACAACCAGCGATTGCACTCAGTGTTTCTGTTTCAGGCAACAATCTCCGTTGGAGATATATTAGATTTCTGATGACACTTTACATTAAGTTGCCCCTATTAATAATGTAACTGCACAGTATTAGCTGTATCAACGACGTAGTTACGTACTGTAGTTATTATTATGCAAATTACATGACAATAGGATCGTAGCAGTATCAGTTATTTACTCAATTGGAACAAGAACGTGTAATTACACATCCACCTGCTGAAGGTCATTCCACATGTGTAATTATTGTACAATATATTTTTTGTTTTTTGTATTGTTCCACTATACTAATGTTTTGAAATAACATGTTTGAATGTCATCTAGAATTACTATGTTAATAACTCACCAACAAAATCCGACCTTATACGTTTAACTACGAGGGTCCACTTCCATCGAATCCACATTGTAATACCAGGGTTGATAAATAGACTATAGGACCTGGTAACAATTGTAACAAGGCACACCTTGTCATTAACTACCGCCAGTCATTTTCAATTTGTTTTATTTCTATGTTATGACCTGGCTCAAAAGGCTATACCAAATCAAGTCTAATGTAAGAACAATGTGGTTACATAGGCTATACTTGTTACATACCCATGAGCAAGCAACTTAATGTAAATGCAACCCAATATGTTATCAGAAATTCATGTATTTGACAACAATTCATATTCAAACCACTCAAATTCAATTACCTATTTCAGTCTCAAAGCAATAGCTAACAATTTTAGTAAGTAAAACTTACTAACAGAGAGTGTAAAGCTAGCAGCTATCTATAGCATTTCCCCATTATTCACTGATACTGGCTAGCTACTCAGCTCTGGCACAATGTCCACACCTTTTCAAACTCTCACGACCCCCCTCTGCAGTGCAGGGGCGGTTCCTCCTGCAGGCAGAGGAGGTCGTTAGTGATTGGAGTCACCTGGCTCAGGCTATTTAAACTGCTGCTTCACTAATCTCTCTCTCTCTCTGCTCCTCCAGGTATGATCCTGTTTTGTTTGTTCCTTTGTAGTTTTTGCATAGTTTCACTCAGTCATATTCACACACAACAGATTCACGCATCCATGCACTTTACATACACCTTACATTATGATACTTCCACACCTCATTCCTTTTTCTTAGTTTAAGTTAATAGTTTGGTTTATAATAAAGAACCTTTTTAAGGCCTATACCTGTTGTTCGTGTCCCCTCATTTTGTCACAGGCCTATGAGCCGGCTTGTGACAAAAAACATTACAAAACTGTAATTTAACTCATGAAACATTTAGTAAGCAATGTTATTTCACTATTTTGAGACTTGCATTGCACTTTTGCAATTACAAAACTTTACAAACAGGACAAATTAAGAGACAGAAACTGCATGATGCTTCCATTTTGGCTCGGATTTGGCTACACAGGAGGAAAGTGTGAGAGGTGACCTCTCCGCTTTGACAAAATCATCAAAAAGACTCATTAGTTAAAATTTTGTTCACTGATAAAAGACTGACTGGATTACATACAGTGCGTTCGGAATGTATTCAGACCTCTTAACTTTTCCACATTTTTGTACGTTACAGCTTTATTCTAAAATGGATTAAAAAAAATCCTCATCAATCTACACACAATACCGATAATGACAAAAAGCGTTTTTTAGAGATGTTTGCAAATGTATAAAAAAAAAAATGAAATATACATTTACATAAGTATTCAGACCCTTTTACTCCATACTTTGTTGAAGCACCTTTGGCAGGACTACAGCCCGAGTCTTCTTGGGTATGACGACAAGCTTGGCACACCTGTATTTGGGAGTTTATTCCCATTCTCTCTGCAGATCCTCTGAGCCTGTCAGGTTGAATGGGGAGTGTCACTTCACAGCTATTTTCAGGTCTTCTCCAGAGATGTTCGGTCGGGTTCAAGTCCGGGCTCTGGCTGGGCCACTCAAGGACATTCAGAGACTTGTCTCGACGCCACTCCTGCATTGCCTTGGCTGTGCACTTAGGGTTGTTGTCCTGTTGGAAAGTGAACCTTCGCCCCCAGTCTGAGGTTTGACACTCTGGAGCAAGTTTTCATCAAGGATCTCTCTGTACTTTGCTATGCTTATCTTTCCCTCGATCCTGACTAGTCTCCCAGTCCCTGCCGCTGAAAAAACATCCCCACAGCATGATGCTGCCACCACCATGCTTCACCGTAGGTATGGTGACAGATTTCCTCCAGACGTGACGCTTGGCATTAGGTTAGAGTTCAATCTTGGGCGGCAGTTAGCCTAGTGGTTAGAGCTTGGGCCAGTAACTGAAAGGTTGCTAGATCGAATCCCTGAGCTGACAATGTAAAAATCTGTCGTCTGCCCCTGAACAAGGCAGTTAACCCACTGTTCCTAGGCCGTCTTGTAAATAAGAATTTGTTTTTAACTGACTTGCCTCGTTAAATAAAGGTTAAATAAAAATAATAAAATAATATTGATTTCATCAGACCAGAGAATATATTTTTTCATGGTCTGAGAGTCTTTAGGTGCCTTTTGGCAAACTCCAAGCGGGCTGTCATGTGCATTTTACTAAGGAGTTGCTTCCGTCTGGCCCACTCTACCATAAAGGCCTGATTGGTGGAGTGCTGCAGAGATGGTTGGCCTTCTGGAAGGTTCTCCCATCTCCACAGAGGAACTCTGGAGCTCTGTCAGAGAGACCATCGGGTTCTTGGTCACCTCCCTGACCAAGGCCATTCTACCCCRATTGCCTAGTTTGGCCGGGCGGCCAGCTMTAGGAAGTCTTGGTGGTTCCAAACTTCTTCCATTTAAGAATGATGYAGGCCACTATGTATACACCTGACACACATGGTTACGGGCTTAATAAAAAAGAAGACACCTGTACCATGTCAAATATAGAGTTGAAATGTGTTCAATGTTGAGTTTGCATCCCGATATTACACGTGATATACATCACAGAAGACTGACATATAATACAACTGTTTGACATAGAAACAACCGATTTTCTGCGTTCTTTTTAAATCATGTTTATTAATTATGAAATTGTGAAAAATATGAATAACATTCCACCCCTGAGGCCACTAGGTCATTTGACTGCAGGACAGGGCTACCTCTAAACAAGCCTACTGTATGCTTTTATGCCAACTTTTGTACTCTGATCCATGATTAGACCACTTTGTGTCTTTGTTTTGTTTATTTCTTTGTTTAATTGTATTTTTTATTATTTCTTTGTTTTCTAGTTGCTCGGTCTGTTTATTAGAACAAGTTTGTTATGCATAGTGTGCCTTTTTGATTTGTGAACATTTCAACAACAACAAAAATGATTTCAATTACTGACATTGCACATTCAAAATAAGAAGCCAGAGGAACGCTGGGCCATCACCAGGAAGTGACGTCACGCTGACCTCTTATCTCTCACCCTCTCTGTAGCCAAAATTGAAGGCACATATTGTGTTTGTCTCTTAATTKGTCCTGTTTTTAAAGGTTTGTAATGTGCAAAAGTGCAATGTAAGTCTCAAAATAGTGGAGTAACATTGTGAACTAAATGTTTTATGATGATTTTGTAACGTTTTATTGACTGAGTTGGAAAACGTGACATTGTGCCAGTTTAATTAGTTGGTGCTTTGAGTCTGAAATGGAGAACTGAATTTGAATGGTTCGAATATTAATCTTTGTCAAATTCATTAAAGAAAAAACAAACAGAAAAATGTTCTGTCTCCTAATTTCTTCTGGTAAGCCTATTATTGTCTGCAAATGTTATGTTGTAATTACAAAATAATTAAAATGTCACTTCACTTTACATTAAATTGCTTGTTACTGGGTAGGTACATTGTAAATACATGTATATACCTTGTAAAAAAAWWWATAATTACAGAGTTGATTGTTAAAGATGGTTACATTGTAAGTACAATGTAACTAAAAGGGTTATACCTAATRTTCCCCTGTCTCCTAACTTCTCCTGGTTAGCTTATTGAATGCGAAGGTTGTTACATTGTAACTACCTAGTCATGAAAAAGGTTGTACCCTACTGGGTTTCACTTTACATTAAGTTTCTTGCTCCTGGGTAGGTACATGGTAATTACAAATACAGTATGTCCTATGTAACCACATTGTTTGTTACATTACACTTTAAGTGGTATACCCTTTGAGCTAGCTAGTAATACAGAAAGAAACTCTGTAGTTGTGGATTTAAATTGGGTGGACGGCCCCCCTATGGTTATTGTGACTGTGGTGGGTCTTTGTGAGGGTATACTAGGACATATCTAAAAGATTGTACGTTGGTGGTTGAAGAAGATAATCTATAAGTGGATTGGGGACTGATGCTTTGGCAAAAGTGGTGGGGTTATAATCTCTGATTGTAGAGACCATGTCAGGGGGTTTCTTTCAGCACTGGACAGTAATAACCTGCACCTCTGTTACCGCCTATTTCATAGACTGCAGTGTATATAATGTATACCAAGAAGGGGCAATAGGGTAGTATGGATATATCCCTGAGCAGTATTTAACTTCTCCAATGTCACTGGTGTAGATATTAATAAATGCTCTTCTACCTTCCTACGATTTCTTTATCTTCATACTCTCTGAAGGCAATGGAACATATCGAGCAACACCTAATCGACGATCCCACGCACAAACCGGGACCTGCATGCCTCTTGCTGATCCCAGTCGTGCATAGGCTTGTCATATTTCCGTGTCAGCCTGTTCTGCCTGCGGTTATGGACCCTACTGTCCAGACCTGCTGTTTTCAACTCTTTGATACGGCTATGAAAGCCAACTGATATTATTTCTGATTATTATTTGACCATGCTTGTCTTCAATGAACTATTGAAAATCTGGCTCTCTTAATTCTCTCTTCTCTCTTTTTTCTCTCTCTCGAGGACCTGAGCCTAGACCATACGTCACGGGAAACCGGCATGATGATCCTTGCTGTCCCAGTCGCCTGGCCTTGCTGCTATTCCAGTTTAGCTGTTCTGCCTGCGGTTATGGAACCCCTACGGTCCCAGAAGCTGTTTTCACTCTAAATGATCGGCTATGAAAAGCAACTGATTTTATTCCTGATTATTATTTGACATGCTTGTCATTTATGAACATTTTGAAAATTTGGTCTCTTCTAATTCTCTTCTTTCTTCTTTCGGAGACCTGAGCCCTAGGACATAATCAGCCAGGACTACCGGACTGACTTGCTGTCCCAGTCCACCTGGCCTTGCTGCTATTCCAGTTTCAACTGTTCTGCCTGCGGTTATGGAACCGCCACCTGTCCCAGACCTGCTATTTTCAATCTTAATGATCGGCTATGAAAAGCCAACTGAAAATTATCTAGATATATATTGACCATGCTGTCACTTAGTAATATTTTTGAAACATTGGCATAGTTCTTTAATATCTCCCACCGGACACAGAAAGAGGATGCCACTCATAGCCTGGTTCCTCTCTAAGGTTTCTTCCTAGTTTGGCCTTCTAGAGGAAGTTTTTCCTACCCAGTGCTTCTAACCACTGCATTGCTTCTGTTTGGGGTTTATGCACTGGGTTCCTGTAAGCAATTCGAGATATTAGCTGCATGTACGAAGGCTATATAACACTGAAACTTGTTTGATTTGAATGAAAACTATTAATGTCTAAATTAACACACACTAGCTTACAAAGTCCCGCCTCTTATGATTAGATCAGGATGGTATGGCAACCCTGGTAGGCCTATTACCTGTGTATTCGATGGTAGTGGCGCCTTGTAGTTACATGTTTTGGTATGAGGTCACAAGGTCAMGTTTTGGTATGAGTTATTAACGTGGTCATTCACAGGTGACGTTCAAACGTGTAATTACAAAACATTAGTTACGTAGTGGAACAATAACGTGTAATAACATTAATTACACACGTGGAATAAACTTYAGCAAGTGGATGTGTAATTACACTGTCCYTGTTCCGGTTGTGTAATACCTGATACTGCCACAACCCTATTATCATGTAACTACCACTGTATGTTACGACAGTTATTCCCGTGTAGCTACATACGTAGTAATAGGGGCAAGTTAATGTAAAGAGACAAGTGTCTCTACCTGGCCTCAGGTGGACTGGTGTGTTCGGTAACCACTGACATCATCTGGCACCCAGCCTTGCATGGCCATGATTCATCAGCTCTCTGCTATACCAAGGGAATGTGTCATTTCTATCTACCTGCCAGGCTGGGCCTCGGAGGCATCCTCCCTGCAAGGCTCCTGTAAGGCTCCTGTCACCAGGGCTTAAACCAGGGCCAGAGGTGGCCAGGACTGGTCAGATATGTGACCCAGTCTTACCTCTCTGTCATAGCTATTGATGTGTATAATATTCTGCCGCTTGAGACAATGCTATATCTATAGCCTAGTCTGAGTACCAAGATCGAGGGAGAATGCATGTTTTTAGACAAATCATTCACTTTCACAAAAATATCATTACATTCACAACTCTAATCGGTCTTCAACAGGCTTTGCTAAGCCGAGRACATTGAGTAGAAATGTTTTTGGAGTCTGTGGAAGCTTGAATTATATATCTACAGCTTAGTTTGGTACCCAGATAAAGAAAATGCATGTTTTTAGACGAGACGAGACAAATAATCTGTTTTCACACAGATAGTGTAGCGCTCACGACTCTAAATTGTCTTCATCAGGCTTCCATAAGCTAAGAACATTGTGTAGCGATTGTTTTGGAGTCTCTGAAAGCTTGTACTACAGGGGTAGATATCACTGGGAGGTGGCGGTACATACTCTCAAGACAGTCCTTCCTTTGGCTACTCGGAAATAAGGTAGTTCTAATTATGTAATACGAGGGTGGGGCATATGTTGGGAATCGTTGTTGGGTCGGTGCATAAGCAGCTAATTGTGGAAAAKCAAATGACAAAATGCAAATATGAGCCAATTAAGCTGATGTCCTGACAAAGAACAGACCCGACCTGAGTTTCAACAAGTCGTTTGGCATGCTATCCAGTCCAATAGCTGTCTCTTGTGACAGACTGTGAGTAGCTGGCCAGCATTTGAGTGATTTGTTTCTGGGTTCCGAGATTAGCCTAACAGGCACAGTGCTGGACTTTTAAATGACAGTATAAAGACGTTCATAAAACACAAAGGACAGATGTCAGCAGCCCTACACAGTCCTATAAGGGCCTGTATAACCTGTTTAATAAAACAGCTCGGTGAAGTTAGCAGTCAGGCAGCTGTCCAGTTCTCACTGCCAGTCTGCCCTCTGTCTCTCAGGAGGCTGTGGCCTCTATGCCCATTGGGCGAGGGGCAGCGGCGTGCACAAACACCAGGCCTGTTCACAGAACCAGACCGCACATTACCATTTCAATCAGTCACTTCAGAGACACAAGTTGCTTCCTGCCTGCCCCTCCTCTCCTCTCCTCGCACAGGTGGTGCTGTTGAGTAGCCAACATGGACTGTCCAAATAAAACTCCACAGCAGATTGATTATGATTTGTGTCAATCATATATTTGTTTTAGGAAATATTTGTCACACAGATAAGTGACAGGCAATTACAATCAAAATGCAGGCATTTGACAGGTGCAGTAGGATGTAGGTGTGTGTTATAAACTAACGCTCTTTCTGTTATAAAGTAACGTTCTATCTGCAAAAAGAGGATTCTGAGATAATTTACTTTAAAGTTCCGAGCTCTCATTGGTTTGAGTGTTTTTAAAATGTTGTGTTCTTTTGAACTACAACATGAATTGGGTTATTTAGAGTACTATATAGATATTGAACAGAACAAGGCTATCCCACTGGGCACAGACRTCAATTCAACGTCTGTTCCACATTGGTTCTACGTCATTTCATTGAAATGACGTGGAAATAACATTGATTGAAACAGTGGAATGTCAACGACAACATTTTTACAAAAAAGCAGATCAAAATGAATAGTCCCAAGCTTTGAAACTGTTATAAACGGATTAGAAAACCCACAACAACTGGGCACATTGGCAGATGATCATCTAATAAGCCTATTTCAGTCGTTTGTTGATGTAAAAGTATCTGACGATRAGATCACCCTGCAATTTGGAGTCATTTTAATATCTGCCATATCGACAATCATTGAGGATAGATAGATGGAAGAGAAGAGTATATAGCAATGTGTTGCGTTTCAGATGAAACGTTCAGATATTTGGTTCTGTGAAGATGTCATCTCCCTCATCTCTCTCCTCATCGAGTGTAACAAATATCTTCGCTGGGAAGGATATAAACCTCTATTGCAGATATGAGACTTTGCAGTGCAGATGACCTAGATAGAGAGAGAGAGAGAATGTGAAAAGGGGATTGAGAGCGACTAAATAACTACTTTAATGATTGGCGGAATCTGTTTGGTAAAGAGTTAAAAGCTCTTACTATCACCATCATCGTGTTATATTTTAGTTCTATAGTTGCCATGGCACTCTATTAGCAGCTTAAGCAGAGAGCTCCTATACATATGTAAATATTTTGTTATTGTTAAGTGTTTTTTATTTATTTTTTATCTGCAATTATTATTATTATTTATTTTTTTTATGCATATTTGCAGATAGACAGGCAGGTCAACTCTTTTTGGTTTGGCTAGCTGGCTGGCCAATTGTTTTTATTTGAATGATGCATCTGGATAGTGTACCAGATTTTTTATTTAACCTGGCTGCTGGTTCCGGATCTTTTGAAAACGTCAATTGAAGCGTCACCTGGAGCCTGAGAGGAATGGGAGATGAGGTAGAGGAATACAGTGCTGAAGCAGAGGGCTCCTAGTGAGGACGACTGGCTTCTGGCTACTACTCTGAACTGTGTGTGCTGAGCTTTCTAGAGCCCAGAGCTGTCGAGGCATCACTCAAGTGGGTGCCATACATTGTGAAGGAGGAGAAGTCCAGTAGCTACATGAATCCGGCTGGTTCCCAGAGCAACCCTCTATAAGATCGTCACTAGACCCTTCTTCACCAACCATCTCCCTGACCACATTCCTCTTCTCAAGCCGCGATGAACTGCCTCTCTCTTTGGAGGATGCATGAACTCAAAAGACTTGGCCTATATTGGTTGACCTAACTATAGTTAGGCTACTCGTGATGGTGTATTGCTTGTTTGTTTTTTGCTTTTGAAACTCTTTGAGATGATGAAAAGCGTTATAGAAACGTAATACATGTATTATTATTGTTATATTGATCTGGAAACACGTCACAGTGGACTTTTGATTATTTATGAGTGATGTCAATTTTCTCTGCTCAGGTTCCTATAATGGCTCTTCATAAATGCTTAGAGATTATTTTTTTTAGACTCAGCTTTTGAGTGAAGGTCGTTACACACTATTGCATTGATCTCGAAGACTGAATGTTCAATTGATTGATACAATCAAAAGAATACAAAATACATGTATATAAGGTGCACATCAAAGTTCAGGGATTATGCCAGGCAGGTAAAAGTAAATACATAACACATCAAAGCTTGGTCAAGCTGCCATGTGCTGGAGCAGATACAGCACGAGTGGTTAGCTAAACGCATAAACAACACGGCAAAATACTCTTCCAACCACCGACATATCAGTRAACGAGTGGAGTGTGAAATGAACGACATTTGACATGTTTCGTGGGTCGGCTCACTGACAGAGTATTCCTGATCCCTCCACACTCTTTTCATCCCCATCCACACAACGCTAGCAGCCTTTCATTCCCAGCTGGGAGACCATGCTTATTCCTAGAGCATTGATCCTGTTGCTTTGTAGTAAGTGAATGTGATTTTTGCCCCCCCCCTGCTGTGGCAGGCAGAGAATCGCTGTGGTGAGGGATGGAGACTGACTGGTCTCGCCTCGTCGTCTGCGGTGTGGTGTCCTCTCTTTCTCTGAGCCGTATGTGTGTCTGTGTGTGTGTGTGTGTGTGTGTGTGTGTGTGTGTGTGTGTGTGTGTGTGTGTGTGTGTGTGTGTGTGTGTGTGTGTGTGTGTGTGTGTGTGTGTGTGTGTGTGTGTGTGTGTGTGTGTGTGTGTGCGTTGTGTGTGTGTGTGTGTGTGTGTGTGTGTGTGTGTGTGTGCGTGTGTGTGTGTGCTGGCAGTAGAGGCTGAATTAATGCAGCATCAGGTCACACCTGGGACCTCAGACTCATCCAGCCGTGACCGACGGTGACAGGAAATCTTTTTCCATCCCATTGCCACTCTCTCAGCTCTCTCTGCCAGACCTGGGTTCTCCTGGTCTAATGTGGTTTGGGGTCTGCCCTGCTCTCGTTACCTCAGTAAACAAAAGCAACAGAGTCCAGGGTCATCTCATCACACAGTGATGTATTAAAGAGAAGGCTCATCATTTATTCCTAACACTGAGCGATGACCCTTTACATTCATTAACAAATACAAGAGATGACAGAGAAAAAGGGTAATAACCCTAATGAACATGGGCTTTAAATGAGAAATTCTCTTGTTACAGGGATATTTTCCAACCAAAGGCACCATCACTTATCCTTATGAGAAAAGTAATACATTTTCAGATCAAGAGGTTATAAGAGCAGCTAGCAGCTCCAGGTGGAACAAATTAATTCTACCTTCTGTATTTTCTCGACCATAACAAAGCATAATACAATGTGTCAAGCAGCTGATCCAGAGAGGTCAGTCTGATCTGGAGTCTGACTCTCTGCTGTTGGTTTACCTGCCATCCTACAGACTGTTTGTCCGTCTGGTGGAGGACGCTAACCTCTGGCCTTGCAGATACCACAGAGACCTGCATCTTCTATTTGTATCCACCGCTCTAATGTGATGAGTACTGACAGGTCAGCAGTAGGCTCAGCTCTGCTCTAGTTTCTCCGCCACAGAGAGASACACACACACACAGCAGAAGGCAGACAGCTGTGGATGATACGCAGGCATGGGCACTTCCACGACTCTCCTGTGCAGGAGGAAGACTCTGGGCTCCCAGCCTGATCCCTCTTCTTAGCGGGATAAGGGGAAGAGGTCGGGGAGGTTTCCACCCTCAGTAGCACTGTTATTGTCTTCAGCATTGTCAAACCTTTCAGAGTAGGGGACAGGAGAAAGGCCAGTGGGTGTCTAATCTGTATTCTAATAATCCGAAGGTGCAAATGCAGGGAGCCTAGTGGTTAAGTAACCCGGGAGGTTGCTGGTTCAAATCCCTAGGTGAAAAGTCTGCCGATGTGCCATTGAGCAAGGCGCTTAACCCTAATTGCTCCTGTGAGTTGCTCTGGATAATGACACAAATATAAATGTATCTACATCACTCCGTAGAATTGGAAGACTACAATGAATGAACGAAGACAACCCCCTTCCTCTATACCGCTTTTGGAAATGGATATACACTGTTTTACATTTCACTCACCACCTACATCATGTGCATTGTTTTACTACCGTAGGCTTATTTGTATAGAGCCCCATTAAAACACAGCGTGTCAATTAAGACTGAGGTCCACACTACAGCTCAGTTCTGGCTCTCCCAGAACATGATTACAAGGCATTTTCTCCCTGATCAGAGACACTCAGCGATCACTGAAAATCAATGGTGCTCCATTCTCCCACCCGCATCCCACTCWTTTACACGCAATTAATTCTCACAGGCTGAAGAAATCCACTGCAGAGGAGAGGTACTTAGCAGTCCACGCAAGCATTGACTTCTTCCCCATAAGAGTCTGCGTTGACGTCCCAAACGGCACCATATTCCACAGTGCACTACATTTAACTGGGGCCCATAGGGCTCCGGTCAAAAGTTGTGCACTTTAAATGGAAGAGGGTGCATTTTGGGATGCAGAATCCTGTATTATGTAACCTGTCTGGTGTTCTTTGGCAAACCACAGGGGGTGAAAGTAGTCCAGTTGAACATCTGCTTGAATTAGAGAAAGCAAGTGTCAAAACTGAAATGCCATTGATCCAGAAAATATCCAGCACGTGCCCTTTAGACGGGTAGTTGACTTAATAGCAGGGCTCATATAATTGTCTCTAAATAGTCCGAGAGAAATCTATGTGACTCCAGACGTAATTGATGGATGCTAGAGTGTGACACTGCCCTTTATTCCTGTGAGGACAATTTGACAAATACTGGTGTGAAACATGATAAAAAATAAAATGTTGGTGTGTATTTGAATCCCATCCCATCCCATCCAGCCTGCCAGTATCCCACACTGTGGAGAACTGCAGTGGAAGCTGAAGGCCCTCTCTCTGACTGAGCCAGAGCACACATACACACCAGCTAGGTCGCAAGCCTCCTCACAGGCACACGCAAACACAAACAAACTGCAGACATACACATGCACACACACACACTATCCTATATGATTACAATGATCTAATTTAAGCCCCAGTGTTGGGCCACAGACTGCGACTGAATTAGCGCTCTCTGTGTCTGTTGATATCAGGCCTGGAACACACCCGTTGAAAGGCTGAAAGTCCACAACAAAAAGTAGACTTTCAAAAGTTACAGAGAAACTGCAGGTGTTGATAGCTATGGCTACTGTACGTACTGTATGTGAAGAGTTTGAATAGAAAATAGTTTGAAAAGGGAATTTGGCGAAGAGAGTAATGTTGTGAAGAAAATGGAAGTGTGTGAGGTCAAGGTGTCAGATGAATAATGTTCTTTGGGAAAGCAAGACGTCTCCCAAATGAATGTTTGTCCTTGCACTGTTCACAGAGCAACAGATGGGAAATGGAAATGTAGAATCCAGTACATAGTTCTTGTATGGATGAAAGGTCATAAAGAGTATAGGACACAGACAGAAGGATGGATGGAGGGACGAGTTGGCGGGAGGGCGGGCGTGCGGATGTGCAGACAGACAGACTCATGACATCCTCTGCCAAAAGTCTCTCAGACTCAGACAAAGTCATTTGTCCAGGGATGGATCTTCAGACCAAAATGACAAATGAATGTAAAGCTTTTAAATAGAAAACTTAATTTAACTAGATTTAAACAAGCACAAATCATAGCACTTTCTCTCAGTAATGGGTTTTCTATAGTCTGGCACATCTATCTACACCTAGATAGGACAGCATTACTGTTTCTCTAGCTTTGCTGATTGAGTTGCTTTTTCTCACTCTCCTGTGTGTGTGTGTGTGTGTGTGTGTGTGTGTGTGTGTGTGTGTGTGTGTGTGTGTGTGTGTGTGTGTGTGTGTGTGTGTGTGTGGTGTGTGTGTGTGTGTGTGTGTGTGTGTGTGTGTGTGTGTGTGTGTGTGTGTGTGATGCGTGCGTGCATGCGGCGTGGGCTTGTGCGTGTGTGTGTGATAAGTTGCTTTTTGTCAGACTTACACTTCCTCTGTATTTAATTATCCCTGGCAGATGCAAGTGTATCCTATTCCCTTTCTTTGGCACTTAAATGCTTAATGATTTACATTTGTAATCATTTATCCGGTCATTTGGGTAAGTAATTCCACAGCAATTTGCTTTTAGCTCCATGTTTCTTGTTTTTATTGCAGCTGTTGTCAGGCGGCCTGGACAACGTGGCGTTGGAGGGATACAACAAGAACTTGCAGTGTGTCTATGATTAATGTACCCTGTTAAAATGTTGAGTAAGGAGAAATTAGACTGTGCTGCATATGGTCACACTACTTCCTCCAGCTGCACCCAAATCTGTCTTCCTCTTTTCATATATTAATTTCAGTATACACTTAATGCGTTTTAGCCAATCAGTTGTGTTGTGACAAGGTGGGGGGAGTGGGGGGGGGGGGTATACAGAAGCTAGCCTTACTTGGTAAAAGACCAAGTACATATTATGGCAAGAACAGGTCAAATAAGCAAAGAGAAACGACAGTCCATCATACTTTAAAAACTTTTCTAGGTAGGGGGCAGCATTCGGAATTTTGGATGAAAAGCATGCCCAAATTAAACTGCCTTCTTCTCGGGCCCAGAAGATATTATATGCATATAACTGGTAGATTTGGGATAGAAAACACTCTAAAGTTTCCAAAACTGTTAAAATAGTGTCTGTGAGTATAACAGAACTGATTGACAGGCGAAAACCTGAGAAAAAATCAAATCGGGAAGTAGTTTTTTTTTGTTTGTTGTAGTTTTCTATTCAATGCCATTACAGTATCTGTAACGGCGGTCCTCCTCCTCTTCATCCGAAGAGGAGGAGCAGGGATTGAACCAAGGTGCAGCGCGTTGAAATGACATAATGAATTTATTAAATAAACAAACACGAACAAACACGAAAACGAACTATACTTGAAAATGATACAAAATAACAAAATGAAAGTAGACAGACCTGAACGACGAACTTACAAAACAACAAGAACGCACGAATAGGACAAATAGACTACACAAACCGAACAAACCGTAACAGTTCCGTATGGTGCAAACAATACACAGACACGGAAGACAACCACCCACAAACAAACACTGTGAACAGCCTACCTAAATATGACTCTCAATTAGAGGAACGCCAAACACCTGCCCTCAATGAGAGCCATACCAGGCAACCCTAAACCAACATAGAAACAGACAACATAGAATGCCCACCCAAACTCACGTCCTGACCAACTAACACACAAAACTAAACAGAAAACAGGTCAGGAACGTGACATAACCCCCCCTCAAGATGCGTACTCCGAACGCATCACCAAAAAGTCCAGGGGAGGTCTGGGTGGGCATCTGACCACGGTGGTGGCTTAGGCTCCGGGCGTGGTTCCCACCCCACATAATCAATCCCCGCTTCCGTAGCCTACCCACAATGACCACCCTCCAAATAACCCACCTAAAATTAGGGGCAACACCAGAATCAAGGACAGCTCTGGGACAAGGTAGCTCAGGACATAGGATAGCTCAGGACAGAGGGATAGCTTAGGAGAGAGAGGTAGCTCAGGATAAAGAGGTAGCCCAGGATAGAGGGGCAACTCCGGACTGAAGGGCAGCTCCGGACAGAGAGACAGCTCTGGACTGAGGGGCAGTTCTGAATTACTAGCCGCTTCTGGCTGAGGGACAGCTCATGGCTGACTGACGGCTCTGGACGCTCATGGCAGGCTGACGGCTCTGGACGCTCATGGCAGGCTGACGGCTCTGGACGCTCATGGCAGGCTGACGGCTCTGGACGCTCATGGCAGGCTGACGGCTCTGGACGCTCATGGCAGGCTGACGGCTCTGGACGCTCATGGCAGGCTGACGGCTCTGGACGCTCATGGCTGGCTGACGGCTCTGGACGCTCATGGCTGGCTGACGGCCTGGCGCCATGGCTGACGGCTCTGGCTGCTCATGGCTCTCTGACGGCTCTGGCTGCTCAGGCTCTCTACGCTCTGGCTGCCATGGCTCTCTGACGGCTCTGTGCTCATGGCTCGCTGACGGCTCTGGCTGCTCATGGCTCGCTGACGGCTCTGGCAGATCCTGTCTGGCTGGCGGCTCTTGGCAGATCCTGTCTGGCTGGCGGCTCTGGCAGATCCTGTCTGGCTGGCGGCTCTGGCAGTCCTGTCTGGCTGGCGGCTCTGCAGATCCTGTCTGGTTGGCGGCTCTGGCAGATCTGTCTGGTTGGCGGCTCTGGCAGATCCTGTCTGGTTGGCGGCTCTGGCAGACCCTGTCTGACGGGCGGCTCTAGCGGCTCCTGTCTGGCGGGCGGCTCTAGCGGCTCCTGTCTGGCGGACGGCTCTGTAGGCTCATGGCAGACGGGCGGCTTTGCAGGCTCATGGCAGACGGCGGCTTTGCAGGCTCATTGCAGACGGGCGGCTCAGACGGCGCTGGGGAGACGGAATGGCTCAGATGGCGCTGGGAGACGGATGGCTCAGATGGCGCTGGGGAGACGGATGGCTCAGATGGCGCTGGGGAGACGGATGGCTCAGATGGCGCTGGGGAAGCGAGGCTCAGATGGCGGGGAGCGGATGGCTCAGATAGCGCTGGGGAAACGGATGGCTCTGGCCGGATAAGGCGCACTGTAGACCTGGTGCGTGGTGCCGGAACTGGAGGCACCGGGCTAAGGACACGCACCTCATACTAGTGCGGGAGCAGGACAGGGCACACTGAACTCTCAAAGCGTACTCTATACCTGGTGCGTGGTACGGCACTGGTGGCACCGGGCTGAGGGCACGCACCTCAGGACTAGTAGGGGAGAAGTGACAGTGTGTACAGGACTTAGGAGACGCACAGGTGGCTTAGTGCGTGGGGCCGGAACTGGAGGCACCGAACTGGATACACGCACTATAGGGAGAGTGCGTGGAGGAGGAACAGGGCTCTGGAAATGCATTGGTAGCCTAGTGCGTAGTGTAGGCACATGTAGGTACTAGGCTGGGGCGGGAGGTGGCGCCGGAAATACCGGACCGTGCAGGCGTACTGGCTCTCTTGAGCATTGAGCCTGCCCAACCTTACCTGGTTGAATGCTCCCGGTCGCGCCCGCCAGTGCGGGGAGGTGGAATAACCCGCACCGGGCTGTGTAGGCGAACCGGGGAAACCATGCGTAAGGCAGGTGCCATGTATGCCGGCCCGAGGAGCCGCACTGGAGACCAAGACGCGTTGAGCCGGCCTCATGACACCTGGCTCAATGCCCAATCTAGCCCTACCAGTGCGGGGAGGTGGAATAACCCGCACCGGGCTATGCACACGTACAGGAGACACCGTGCGCTCTACTGCGTAACACGGTGTCTGCCCGTACTCCCGCTCTCACGGTTAGCCTGGGAAAGTGGGCGCAGGTCTCCTACCTGCCCTAGGCCCACTACCCCTTAGCCCCCCCCCAAGAAATTTTGGAGAGTTACTCACGGGCTTTCGGGCTTCCGTGCAAGACGCGTCCCCTCATAATTCCGGTTTCGAGCTTGATTCTCCGGCTTCCATCCACGCTCCTAGCTGCCTCCTTAAACCACCGCTCCTGGGCTGTGGCTGCCTCACTCTTTCTAGGAGAGCAGCGATATTCTCCAGTTTGCGCCCAGGGTCCTTTTCCTCTAATATTTCCTCCCAAGTCCATGATTCCTGTGTAGCAGGCCACTGCTCGAATTCACGCCGCTTGGTTCTGGATCGGTGGGTGGTTCTGTAACGGCGGTCCTCCTCCTCTTCATCCGAAGAGGAGGAGCAGGGATTGAACCAAGGTGCAGCGCGTTGAAATGACATAATGAATTTATTAATAAACAAAACGAACAAACACGAAAACGAATATACTTGAAAATGATACAAAATAACAAAATGAAAGTAGACAGACTGAACGACGAACTACAAACAACAAGAACGCAACGAATAGGACAAATAGACTACACAAACCGAACAAACCGTAACAGTTCCGTATGGTGCAAACAATACACGACACGGAAGACAACCACCCACAAACAAACACTGTGAACAGCCTACCTAAATATACTCTTCAATTAGAGGAACGCCAACACCTGCCTCCAATTGAGAGCCATACCAGGCAACCCTAAACCAACATAGAAACAGACAACATAGAATGCCCACCCAAACTCACGTCCTTGACCAACTAACACACAAAACTAAACAGAAAACAGGTCAGGAACGTGACAGTATCCATTGACTTAGGACTCAAATTGCAGATTCCTATGCCTTCCACTAGATGTCAACAGTCTTTAGAAATTGTTTCAGGCTTGTATTCTGAAAAAATGAGGAAGTAAGGCAAGTCTCGAATGAGTTGACCTAAAGTGTCACAGAGCTTTATCATGCGCACGACCGAGAGGGTGCCTTTCTTGTTTACCTTTTATACTGACAACGTTATTGTCCGGTTGAAATATGATCTATTATTTAGGATAAAAACAACCTGAGGATTGAATATAAACATCGTTTTGACAATGTTTCTATGAACTTTACGGATACCATTTGGATTTTTTGTCTGCCTGTTTTGACTGCGTTTGAGTTTGTGGATTACTGAAGAAAACCGTGCGAACAAAGGTTTTTGGATTATATTTAAGAGACTTTATCGAACAAAAGGAACATTTATTGAGTAAATGAATGTCTGCTGAGTGCAACCATATGAAGATCATCAAAGGTAAGGGATTAATTBTATCTCTATTTCTGACTTGTGTTACTCTTCTACTTGGCTGGTTACTGTTTGTAATGATTTGTCTGCTGGGCTATGTTCTCAAATAATTGTACGGTATGCTTTCGCCGTAAAGCATTTTTTAAATCTGACACCATGGTTGGATTCACAAGAAGTTCATCTTTAAACCTATGTAAAATATGTTTTGTTTTCTGAATTTTTATAATGAGTATTTCTGTATTTGAATTTGGCGCCCAGCAGTTTCACTGGCTGTTGAAGAGGTGGGACGCTAACGTCTCACGTACCCAAGAGAGGTTAAGACATGAAGGTCTGTCAATACGGAACATTTCAGAACTTTGAAAGTTTCTTCAAGTGCAGTTGCAAAAACCATCAAGCGCTGTGATGAAACTGGCTCTCATGAGGACCGCCTCTGCGGTAAGTTCGTTGGAGTTACCAGGCTCAGAAAATGCAGCCCAAATAAATGCTTCACAGAGTTAAAGTAACAGACACATCTCAACATTAACTGTTCAAGAGTAGACTGTGTGAAGCAAGCCTTCAAGGTCGAATTGCTGCAAAGAAACCACTACTAAAGGACACCAATAAGAAGAAGAGACTTGCTTGGGCCAAGAAACACCAGCAATGGACATTAGACCGGTGGAAATGTGTCCTTTGGTCTGGAGTCCAAATTTGAGAGTTTTGGTTCCAACCACCGTGTCTTTGTGAGACGCGGTGTGGGTGAACGGATAATCTCCGCATGTCTATTTCCCACCGTAAAGCATGAAGGAGGAGGTGTTATGGTGTGGGGGTGCTTTGCTGGTGACTGTCTGTGATTTATTTCGAATTCAAGGCACACTTAACCACCATGGCTACCACAACGTTCTGCAGCGATACGCCATCCCATCTGGTTTGGGCTTAGTGGGACTATCAACTGTTTTTCAACAGGACAATGACCCAACACACCTCCAGGCTGTGTAAGGGCTATTTGACCAAGGAGAGTGATGGAGTGTTTGAGAGAATGCCAAGAGTGTGCAAAGCTGTCATCAAGGCAAAGGGTGGCTATTTGAAGAATCTCAAACATAAAAGTTATATTTTGATTTGTTTAACACTTTTTTTGGTGACTACATGATTCCATATGTCTTATTTCATAGTTTTGATGTCTTCACTATTATTCTACAATGCAGAACATTGTAAAAACAAAGAAAAACCCTTGAATGAGTAGGTGTTCTAAAACTTCTGACCGGTAGTGTACATGCCTCACAAGACTTGTCTGAAGGTAGCCCGGTACAGCTAAAACACTTATGGCAGTATATATGGAAGTGCTTTCTTATATCTTTCAAATATAGGGCAGACACTTCAAAACCTACTTCCTTTTGATTTATTTTTAGATTATCTGTTTTGCCATTCATAAATATGTAATTCAATGCATTTCTATGGGCTAAAATCAGTAAGGCAAAATTCAAGTTTCATCAAATAATGTTTTTATATACAATTTTTATACTTACAGGGGTCCTACAATTCTAATCAAATAGCTAAATGATCCATGGTATGACCTTCTTAAAACTATTCCATATAGCTTAGTAGAAACCCAGCCCCGGCCCTTAGTCCTTAGGGGGTTATTAAGAAAGAAAGATATTCCACAAATTTTTATTTCACAAACTTTTACTTGAAATGCATTCCAGGTGACTACCTTTATGAAGCTGTTTGAGAGAAATGCCAAGAGTGCAAAGCTTTCATCAAGGCAAAGGGTGGCTATTTGAAAGAATCTGAAATACAGTATAAAACATATTTCGATTTGTTTAACACTTTTTTGGTTACTACATGATTCCATATGTCTTATTTCATAGTTTTGATGTCTTCACTATTATTCTACAATGTAGAAAATCATAAAATAAAGAAAAACCTTGAATGAGTAGGTGTTCTAAAACTTTGACCGGTAGTGTACGTGAGAGTCTCACCTTTCGATTTGGGTCATTTTAGTGTGTGTCCCGTGAAACTTGTGGGGTTGTGTAGAGCGAAAGGAGAACACCATCGCAAGCTTCTCATATTAGGCCAAACCGTTACAGATGCTACAGATGTTTTTGTCAGAAGACCGATTTTCAGGAGATCTCCTTGTCTGACAAACACCGTTGTTACTCAGCCACCTTGCCACCTGGATTTTTTTTTTTTTAATAGGCCAGTTGAGGCCAGTAGAGAACAAGTTCTCATTTACAACTGCGACCTGGCCAAGATAAAGCAAAGCAGTGCGACACAAACAACAACACAGAGTTACACATGGAATAAACGAAACATACAGTCCATAACACAATAGAAAAAAAGTCTATATACAGTTTGTGCAAATGAGGTAAGATAAGGGAGGTAAGACAATTAATAGGCTATAATGGCAAAATAATTACAAATTAGCAATTAAACACTGGAGTGATAGAGACTGGAGTGATAGATGTGCAGAAGATGAATGTGCAAGTAGAGATACTGGGGTGCAAAGGAGCAAAATAAAATAAAAAATTACAGTATGGGGATGAGGTAGTTGGATGGGCTAGTTACAGATGGGCTATGTACAGGTGCAGTGATCTGTGAGCTGCTCTGATATGAGTCTCCAGCTTCAGGATTTTTGCAATTCGTTCCAGTCATTGGCAGCAGAGAACTGGAAGGAAAGGCGGCCAAAGGAGGAATTGGCTTTGACCAGCGAAATATTACCTGCTTGAGCGCGTGCTATGGGTAGGGGCTGCTATGGGTGGGGCTGCTATGGTGACCAGTGAGCTGAGATAAGGCGGGGCTTTACCTAGCAAAGACTTATAGATGACCTGGAGCCAGTGGGTTTGGCGAGGGCCAGCCAATGAGAGCATACAGGTCGCAGTGGTGGGTAGTATATGGGGCTTTTGTGACAAAACGGATGGCACTGTGATAGACTGCATCCAATTTGCTGAGTAGAGTGTTGGAGGCTATTTTGTAAATGACATCGCCGAAGTCAAGGATCGGTAGGATAGTCAGTTTTACCAGGGTATGTTTGGCAGCATGAGTGAAGGATGCTTTTTTGAGAAATAGGAAGCCGACTAGATTCAATTAATGAGTTAATTGTTACATGATTAATTTAATCGGGTAACAATTAAACACAGTTAGTTGATGAGATAAATAACAATCATCATATTAATGAAAGTAAAGTCACGACATCTAGCTTAAACAGACCGGGAGAGGGATAATTAACACTGCCACAGATGCTTTTAAGAACAAACTAATGGAAAGGATAGATGTCACGTCACTGTCCTTTACTGTGCTCTACACACACCCAGATCACAGGGAGGATGAGATGGTTGGAAAGAGAGGGGCWGTGTCCAAAATGGTACCCTMTTCTCTTTATAGTGCACTACTTTTTGTGCCATTTCGGACACAGACAGGGTTGGAGAGGCAGGGGGCCCGGCCCTCTCCCTGCAGCAGACTAGGAGTCTTCATAGCCAGGGATTGAGGGATTTAAGATTCAGACAGTATCTTCATTAGTTCTCCTAGCCTCGATTAATCATCATTAAGGTTWGCCTTCAGGTAGCAGGATCAGCCAGTCAACCCACCGTCCTCAGGGTCAGTGAGTGAGTCCAACCTCTGTAAAGTTTGTCCCTGGGCTGGGCCACTCACTCAGTTAGTCACTCAGTCCCACATGTCTCCATCCCTGGACCACCCCCTCACTTAGTCAGTCACTCAGTCTCACGTGTCCCCATCCCTCTGCCATACAATCAGTCTTACCTCCCGGCGATTTCTATCTTTCTGTGTGTAGTCCTGGGGTGGCTGCATGTACATCTGTATTGTGTCACCCATCCACGTGAAGCACATAAACCTATTCAAATCTATTTTCTCCGTAGGAAATGGCATGCTAAACCACTCTGTTCCATCCACGTAACTAAAAACATGATTCCATTTTCCGTCTGCGCATGACTCACTGGATTCTTCAGAAGACTAACGTCTCAGAAAGCTTAATCTATCTAGGAAAATACCGCCAAATCAAAATAAGGGATTGAATATGGGGGAATATAGAAAAATGACATCTGTAGGGGCTAATGTGTCCCAGATGTGTCATGTACACGAACGTCTGCTATAGTCTACAGCATGTGTCATGATTTTTGGGTTCTTTATGCCTAAGCCCTAAATGTTCAGTAGCAGCTGTCTGCTTCAGATATGTCACACAGCAACAATACAACCATGCTAATCCAGCTCGGGCCTTTGTGTTGCTTCTGTAATCTGTTCCATAGAAAAAAGCTTAGTGCTCATAAATCTGCACTATTGAATTATTTATCCTTATTCATCCTGTAGCTCCAGATCGGTCAAGAAGTAGGGACGGAGGATGGAGGGACAGAGGGATGGAGGAAACGGGTATGGATGGATGGACAGAGGGGCGGATGGAGGGAGGAGGAGAGACGGACGGATGGAAGGACGGACGACAGATGGCGGGGACAATGGAACGCGGGAGGACTTACAAACAGATGAACAGAATTAACGGAAGGGAGAACGGGAAGTAAAGTAGCCCGGTTGAAGTTTAATTTAAGTTTACTCAAGTGCATTATTAATGGAAGGAGGAGGGGAATGTATTGTGCAGCATTGTGATAAAGACTAGCAGTAATTAGAGCAAGGCCATTTATTCCTGCCTCCGTCTACACATTCATCATCCTGGCTGAAGAAAAAAGAGAGAGGGGGAGATGAGACAAAAAAAGAGGAGGAAAGAAGAGAAAGGAGAAAGTCAAATCAAATACATTTTTATTTGTCACGTGCGCTGAATACAACAGGTGTAGACTTTACTGTGAAATGCTTACTCACGAGCYCTTTCACAACAATGCAGAGTTAAAAAGGAAGAGCATTAGCAAACAGAAAATAGTAACACAAATAACAATAATGAGGCTACACTGTATATACAAGCAGTACCGGTACTGAGGCAATGTGCAGRGGTACGAGGTAGTTGAAGTAGAATGTACATGTAGATAGGGGTATAAAAGTGACTAGGCAATAAGGATAGACAATAAAACAGAGTAGTGGCAGCATATGGAGAGAGTGAAAGTATGTGTGTGGCATCAATATGTGTGTGTGTGTGTGTGTGTGTGTGTGTGTGTGTGTGTGTGTGTGGTTGGTGTGTGTGTGTGTGTGTGTGAGTGTGTGTGTGAGTGTGAGTGTGAGTGTGAGTGTGAGTGTGTGTGTGTGTGTGTGTGTGTGTGTGTGTGTGTGTGTGTGTTGAAGTGTCAGTGTAAGTATGAGTGAGTGTGTGGGTAGAGTCAGTATAAGAGACTCAGTGGAAAGTGCAAAAAAGTGTGCAATAGCCATTTGATTAACTGTTCAGCAGTCTTATGGCTTGGGAGTAAAAGCTTTTTAGGTCCCTTTTGGTGACAGATCTGGCACTCTGGTATCTCTTGCCATGCGGTAGGAGAGTGAACAGTCTATGGCTTGGGTTGGCTGGGGTCTTTGACAATTTTCCAGGCCTTCCTYTGACCCTTCCTGGTATAGGTCCTGGATGGCAGAAAGGAGAAACGAGAGAGGAGAGAAATACATKTATGTCTCACTAGCAGACAGTGGACAGTCACATTCAGGCCTTTGACTTGTCTAAATGAGATATTCTCAACATAAACAATGGCTATAAACAGTATTGTCAACTTTTAAAACTCCAATATCTCATTTCTTTGTGTCTAACTTTTGTATCTATTAGGAAGATACTGGATGTAACCCGCTGTGTCTGGTTCAAAAGCGTTTCCACCTAAAAGGGGATTTTCTTTTCCATTAGGGTAACGGCGTAGTGAAGAGCAGAAAATAAGTCTGATGGCGTGGAGGATCATCTAAGAGTTTCTCCCCTCTGCTCTGCTGGGGGACTGTCGCTGCCAAGGAGAAATTACACATCAGAGGAGATCATTACCAGGAAGAGGCCTGGGGAACGGAGAGAATGAACAGAGAGAGGGAGGAATGGAACAACGGCATTTCTTTGCGTTCCAAATGGCACCGTATTCCCTACATAGTGCCCAAGGCCCTGGTCAAATGTAGTGCACTATATAAGGAATAGGGTGCCGTTTGGAACGCAGCCCGTGGCTCCCAAGCCCATGCAGTATAAATGGAAATCCAATACAGTGTTTGGCTGGCACAATGATTTGATCATTAGTGAAGAGCAGGCTGTGACACCAAATAATATCTTCAGAAAATATGAGCCATATTTCAGGTAGAAGTAACCACTCCAATTCTGGTGAGAAATGCTTGAAAATGCAAAGTCATAAAGGGCGAGGTATCTGAGAAAGAGAGGATTAATCAATGAGTAAATCTGTGAATACAATACATGTGTGAAATGAATGAGTGATTGAATGATGGTGCTTCTCAGTTCTCACAGATCTGAGTAGAAAGGACTTGTTATGTTTCCCAAATGGCACCCTATTCCCTATATAGAATAGGGTGCCATTTGGGATGTAGCCAGGACCTGATGCAGACATGCTGCAATAGATTGGGCTTGCAAAGGGTGCATTGATTTACTCCCCCCCTTAAAACACCACACTATCCAATTCCCACAAATGAAAAATAATTATCCTAAATGCACCCATGAGGCCACTTAGGATGCAGCCAGTGAGACAACTGGAGATTCTTCTTCTGCACTGAATAATTTATATCTTATTAATGTTAGAACACATTGTTCACTTAGATATTCATTTCATAACCATACACAAAGAAAGGGAGTAGAAAGGGCTGTATAAGCACACTGACAGATACAAAAACATATAATCTCATAAAGCCTTTTGTATTTGGACTACTGTCTGGGAATATCTTTCTAGCACACTGTTGTCTGACTGTTTTGGATAAAAATACCCAGATGGATGGGAACATAATTATTGTTCACTTAGATATTCATTTAATAACCATGCACAAACTCTGCCGGGTTCAAAAGCAAATCTCATAATGCACAGTAGGCCTTTTGTACTTGGGACTACCGTCTGTGAATATCTTTATAGGACATTGTTGTCTAATACTGTTTTGGATAAAAAAATACCCAGATGGCTTACAGGACATGAAAGGAATAGTTATTGGACTTAGAAAACAGGGGTTTTAAAGTAAAGTACTAAATTATACAAAGTATCTTATTTTTCACTTGCAGAGTTTTTGTTGATTACAACGATTAGGTCCCAAAAGACACACTGTTCTCTATACATTGCATTACTAAAGGAGTGCACTATAAATGGAATAAGGTGTCAGTGGGGACATACAAACCTTTCAGAATGAGGCTGCTGTTTCATAACCAGTATTCTGGTCAATGAGGAGCATCAGATCGGGTTTTAAAATACAATTTGAAATATTTGAAATACTTTGAGCTCTTTCTTCATCCTGCTTGTGTATCAATTGGGTAGAGTTTGCACTGCACTTTTGGGATTTTTCTATCGGTTCACATGCAACAGGCAAGCTAATTCAAGCACAGCTAAAGTATTTGAAATGATTTCAAATAGTATTTGAACCCAGGTCTGAAGACCATTCAGTATCAGCCTCGTTAATATCATCCATCCTGAATGATGAAAAACACATCAGACCTCACCTTTAACCAGTAACCAGACACGTTACAGTCCAGTAACATGACATGTTTCATGTTGTTGATATATAACTCTGGTTATCCTTCATGTTTGAACCCCCACAGAATTGAATGACCACTACTGACAGCTTGGCTTTAAGTCGCCCTATGTCCTCCTCATTAGGCTGTAGAGGGATGGCAAACTCAAAGAAGACTCTGTACGACAGTGATGGGATCTAACTCCGGGGGGTACAACGCCCACTTAATTTCCTAGATCCACCAATCAAGAGGCTCCAAGACAGACTGGTTCTACAGTGGGACCTCTGAGATACGAACACGTTGGGAATGGAGGTTGTTTCAGAAACACTGTCTGTGTATTTACTCAGTGATCAGTTTATTAGGTACACCAATCTAGTACCGGGTCGGACCCCCTTGGACACATTGCTCAATTGGTATCAAGGGACCTAATGTGTGTACGCCAAATCCTGACTCTGCCATCACCATGACGCAACAGGAACCGGAATTCGTCGGACCAGGCAATATTTTCCACTCCTCAGTTGTCCATTGTTGGTGATCGTGTGACCACTGGAGCCGGTTCTTTTTGTTTTTAGCTGATAGGAGTGGAACCCAGTGTGGTCGTTCACTGCAATAGCCCATTTGTGACAATGACTGACGAGTTGTGCGTTCCGAGATGCCGTTCTGCACACTACTGTTGTACTGCGCCATTATTTGCCTGTTTGTGGCACGCCTGTTAGCTTGCACGGTTCTTGCCATTCTCCTTCGACCTCTCATCAATAAGCTGTTTTCGCCCACAGGTCTGCCGCTGACTGGATGCTTTTTGTTTGTTGCACCATTCTCGGTAACCCTAGACACTGTCGTGCGTGAAAATCCCAGGAGGCCGGCCATGCCTGAGATACTGGAATCGGCGGGCCTTGCACGGACGGTCATACCACGCTTAAAGTCGCTTAGGTCACTCGTTTTGTCCGTTCAATTGAACAGTAACTGAATGCCTTGATGCCTGTCGGCCTCGGTTTATATAGCAAGCCAAGGCTACGTGACTCACTGTCTTTAGGAGCGAACCATTTTCATGAACACGGTGGTGTACCTAATAAACTGGCCACTGAGTTGTATCTGTCTGTGTATATAACTGCAGACTGGATACCTTTACCTCTCTTTCAAGCGACTGGATCTCACCATACAGAGAGAGAGACATGTATTTTTCCAACTTAATTGAGGAAAATAAGAACAATCCAAAATGTATTTTTGATACTGTCGCAAAGCTAACTAAAAAGCAGCATTCCCCAAGTGAGGATGGCTTTCACTTCAGCAGTAATAAATTCATGAATTTCTTTGAGGAAAAGATCATGATCATTAGAAAGCAAATTACGGACTTCTCTTTAAATCGGCGTATTCCTCCAAAGCTCAGCTGTCCTGGGTCTGCACAACTCTGCCAGGACCTGGGATCAAGAGAGACACTTAGGTGTTTTAGTACTAAATCTCTTGACACAATGATGAAAATAATCATGGCCTCTAAACCTTCAAGCTGCATACTGGACCCTATTCCAACTACACTACTTAAAGAGCTGCTTCATGTGCTTGGCCCTCCTATGTTGAACATAATAAACGGCTCTCTATCCACCGGATGTGTACCAAACTCACTAAAAGCGGCAGTAATAAAGCCTCTCTTGAAAAAGCCAAACCTTGAACCAGAAAATATAAAAAACTATCGGCCTATATCGAATCTTCCATTCCTCTCAATTTTTTTTGAAAAAGCTGTTGCGCAGCAACTCACTGCCTTCCTGAAGACAAACAATCTATACGAAATGCTTCAGTCTGGTTTTAGACCCCATCATAGCACTGAGACTGCACTTGTGAAGGTGGTAAATGACCTTTTAATGGCGTCAGACCGAGGCTCTGCATCTGTCCTCGTGCTACTAGACCTTAGTGCTGCCTTTGATACCATCGATCACCACATTCTTTTGGAGAGATTGGAAACCCAAATTGGTCTACACGGACAAGTTCTGGCCTGGTTTAGATCTTATCTGTCGGAAAGATCAACTGTACATTTCGGTGTTCCTCAAGGTTCCGTTTTAGGACCACTATTGTTTTCACTATATATTTTACCTCTTGGGGATGTCATTCGAAAACATAATGTTAACTTTCACTGCTATGCGGATGACACACAGCTGTATATTTCAATGAAACATGGTGAGGCCCCAAAATTGCCCTCGCTAGAAGCCTGTGTTTCAGACATAAGGAAGTGGATGGCTGAAAACGTTCTACTTTTAAACTCGGACAAAACAGAGATGCTTGTTCTAGGTCCTAAGAAACAAAGAGATCTTCTGTTGAATCTGACAATTAATCTTGATGGTTGTAAAGTCATCTCAAATAAAACTGTGAAGGACCTTGGCGTTACTCTGGACCCTGATCTCTCTTTTGACGAACATATCAAGACTGTTTCAAGGACAGCTTTTTTCCATCTACGTAGCATTGCAAAAATCAGAAATGTTCTGTCGCAAAAATGAATGCAGAAAAATTAGTCCAAGCGTTTGTTACTTTCTAGTTGACTTACTGCAATGCTCATACTAATTCACGCGGCTACACGATAAAGCACTAAATAAACTTCCAGTCGGCTGCTGATCCTGACTAGAACAGAAAATTTGATCATATTATACTCCAGTGCGCTAGCCTCCTATCACTGGCTTCCCTGTTACTGCAAGGGCTGATTTCAAGGTTTACTTGTTAACCTACAAAGCGTTATATGGGCTTCTCCTACCTATCTTTCCGAGTGGTCACTAGCGTACATACCTACAGCGTAGCTACGGTCCACAAGACGCAGGCCTACTAATGTCCCTAGAATTTCTAAGCAAACTAGCTTGGAGGGCAGGGCTTCCTCCTATACAGATCTCCATTTTTTATGGAAATGGTCTGCCTACCCACATGTTGAAAGAGACGCAGAACTCGGTCTCAACCTTTAAGTCTTACGAAGAATTCATTCTCAGTCGGCTATATGATTGAGTGTACGTCTGGCCCAGGATGTGGAAGGTGAACGAAAGGATCTGGAGCAACAGAAACCGCCCGCAGTCGTCTCTGCTGGCCGGTTCCCCTCTCTCCACTGGGATCTCTGCCTCAGAACCCATTACAGGGCTGAGTCCTGGTACTGGGTGCTCTTTCCATCGCCACCAAGGAGGGTGCGTCACGTGAGTGGGTTGAGTCCACTGACGTGAGCCGCTGTCGCGGTTGCGCTACCCTCCCCCCCACCTGGGTTGTGCCGATGGCTGCGAGAGTCTTTTGGGACTAACCCGCTGGCCCTTTGTGGAGGTTGAAGGTATCCCTCTAGAGGTAGTGGGGGCTGTGCTTGGCAAAGATGGGCTGCGGTTAAGTATCCCTTCTGCTTTTGCCACTGTCAAGGGGGTATCATCGGATGGGGCCACGTGGTCCTCCTGACGCCGCACCCTCCTGTCTCAGCCTCCAGTATTTATCTGGCAGTAGTTCCTGTGTTGGGGGCTAGGGTCAGTTAGTTATATCTGGAGTACTTATCCTGTCTTATCGCGGTGTTCCTGTGTGAATTTAGTATGCTCTCTCTAATTCTCTCTTTCTCTCTCTCTTCGGCGGACCTGAAGCCCTAGGACCATGCCTCAGGACGACCTGGCATAATTTACTACATTGCCTGTCCCCAGTCCACCTGGTCGTGCTGACTGGCGACCAGTTTCAACTGTTCTGCTGCGGCTTATGGAACCGCTGACGCTTGTTACCGGACGTGCTACCGTGTCCCAGACCTGCTTTTCAACTCTCTAGAGAAGCCGCAGGAGCGGTAGAGATACTCTTAATGATCGGCTATGAAAAGCCAACTGACATTTTCCTGAGGTGACTGACATTGCTGCCACCCTCGACAACTACTGTGATTAATTAAATTGATTTGAAACCATTGCTGGTCATTTATGAACATTTGAACATCTTGGCCATGTTCGTTTATATCTTTCCACCCGGCACAATAGCCAGAAGAGGACTTGGCACCCCTGCAATAGCCTGGTTCCTCTCTAGGTTTCTTCCTAGGTTTTGGCCTTTCTAGGGAGTTTTTCCTAGCCACTGTGCTTCTACACCTGCATTGCTTGCTGTTTGGGGTTTAAGGCTGGGTTTCTGTACAGCACTTTGAGATATCAGCTGATGTACGAAGGGCTATATAAATAAATTTGATTTGATTTGATTTAGAGAGAGACCTTTTGTGATGACTTCTACGTCCAAGGTCTCGTTTGGCTTCTCGGAAAACCTCAAGACTGCGTCCTAAATGGCACCCTATGGGCCCTTGTCAAAAGTAGTGCACTACACATTGATTAGGGTGCTCTTTTGGACATACATTAAGCCTCCCTCTGTACCTAGCCACCTGTCCAGACATGCATTGACTCTCAGAGAACCCATTATGCCTCTGTGAAAGGAGAGGACTATGGCCTCTCTGAATCCCAGACAGACAGCAGGCTGATAAGAAAAGCTCTGGGATGCTGTCCAGATAGAACAAGTATCCATTTCTATGTCCCAACTGGCATCCCACTACCTATATACAGTAGTGCACTACTTTTGACCAAGGCCCTAGTCAAAAGTAGTGCACTACATAGGGAATAGTAGGACATTTAGAACCCACAGCCATTTAATCATTCTTTTGACATATCTTACCTGAACTCCAGGAAATTATCTTTATTCACCAGCCAATTAAGATCATATCAAATGTTTTAGTTTTGTTTTCCACTAACTCATTACATTAGAATTWAATGTAAATGCTTAATTTCTTACTGTGACAACAAGTTTTATAAATACACTGAACAAAAATATACAGTGCATTCGGAAAGTATTCAGACCCCTTCACTTTTCCACATTTTGTTATGTTACAGTCTTATTCCAACATGGATTAAAACGTTTTTTCCCCTCAATAATCTACACTCAAAACCCCATAATGATAAWGCAAAAACCGGGTTTCAGACATTTTGTAAATTTATAAAAAACAAAAATGTTCACATTTACATAAGTATTCAGACCCTTTACTCAGTACTTTGTTGAAGCACCCTTGGCAATTACTACAGCCTCAAGTCTTCTTGGGTATGACGCTACAAGCTTGGCATATCTGTATTTGGGGAGTTTCTCCCATTCTTCTCTGCAGATCCTCTCAAGCTCTCTCAAGAGTTTTGTACTGAAGCCACTCCTGCATTGTCTTGGCTGTGTGCTTAGGGTCTTTGTCCTGTTGGAAGGTGAACCTTCGCCCCTGTCTGAGGTCCTCAGTGCTCTGAAGCAGGTTTTCAACAAGGATCTCTCTGTACTTTGCTCCGTTCAGCTTTCCCTCGATCCTGAGTAGTCTCCCAGTCCCCACAGCATGATGCTGCCACCACCATGCTTCACCGTAGGGATGGCATTGGCCAGGTGATGAGTGGTGCCTGGTTTCCTCCACGCTATGCATTCAGGTCAAAGAGTTTCGTCAGACCAGAGAATCTTGTTTCTCGTGGTCTGAGAGTCCTTTAGGTGCCTTTTGGCAAACTCTAAGCAGGCTGTCATGTGCCTTTTACTGGCCAGTCTACCATAAAGGCCTGTCTGGTGGAGTGCTGCAGAAATGGTTGTTCTTCTAGAAGGTTCTCCCATCTCCACAGAGGAACTCTGGAGCCATAGGGATCTTGATCACCTCCCTGACCAWGGCCCTTCTCCCCCGATTACTCAGTTTAGCCGGGCGGCCAGCTCTAGGAAGTCTTGGTGGCTACAAACTCATTCCATTTAAGAATGATGGAGGCCACTGTGCTCTTGGGGACCTTCAATGCTACAGAAATGAGGATTTGTGCCTCGACACAATCCTGTCTCTGAGCTCTACGCACAATTCCTTCGACCTCATGGCTTGGTTTTTGCTCTGACATGCACTGTCAACTGTGGGACCTTATTTAGACAGGTGTGTGCCTTTCCAAATCATGTCCAATCAATTGAATTTACCACAGGTGGACTCCATTCAAGTTGTAGAAACATCTCAGGTATGATCAATGGAAACAGGATGCACCTGAGCTCAATTTCGAGTCTCATAGCAAAGAGTCTGAATACTTATGTAAATAAGGTATTTCTGTTTTTTATTTGTAATACATTTGCAAAAATTTCATATTTTGTTTCTCTTTGTCATTATGTGGTATTGTCTGTAGATAGATAAGGGAAAACATTCATTTTAGATTAAGGCTGTAACGTAACAAAATGTGGAAAAAGTTAAGCGGTCTGAATACTTTCCGAATACACTGTAAATGCAACATGCAAACATTTCAAAGAGTTTACTGTTCCAGTTCATATAAGGAAATCAGTAAATTTAAATAAATAAATTAGGCCCTAATCTATGGATTTCACATGACTGGGGACACAGATATGATCTGTTGGTCACAGATACCTTAAAAAATTAAAGGTAGGGGCGTGGATCAGAAAACCTGTTACTATCTGGTGTGACCACCTTTCGCCTCATGCAGCGTGACACGTCTCCTTTACAATGAGTTGATCAGGCTGTTGATTGTGGCCTGTGGAATGTTGTCCCACTCCTCTTCAATGGCTGTGCAAAGTTGCTGGATATTGGCGGGAACTAGAACAAGCTGTCGTACACGTTGATCCAGAGCATCCCAAACAGCTCAATGGGTGGCATGTCTGGTGAGTATGCAGGCCATGGAAGAACTGGGATATTTTTAGCTTCCAGGAATTGTGTACAGATCCTTGCGACATGGGGCCATACATTATCATGCTGAGATGATGGCAGTGGATGAACGGCACAATAATGGGCCTCTGGATCTTGTCACAGTATCTCTGTGCATTCAAATTACCACTGTGCATTCAAATTACCATTGAAAAAATGCAATTGTGTTCGTTGTCCACAGCTTATGCCTGCCCATAGCATAACCCCACCGCCACCATGGGGAACTCTGTTCACAACGTTGACATTATCAAACCGCTCGACCACACGACGCCATACACGCTGGGATTCATCCGTGAAGAGCACACTTCTGTGAAGAACACACTTTTCCAGCATGCCAGTGGCCATCAAAGGTGAGCATTTCCCCACTGAAGTCAGTTACGACGCCGAACTGCAGTCAGGTCAAGACCCTGGTGAGGACGACGAGGACGCAGATGAGCTTCCCCGTGCAGAAATTCTTCGGTTGTGCAAACCCACAGTTTCATCAGTTGTCCAGGTGAAGAAGCCGGATGTGGAGGTCCCGGGCTGGCGTGGTTACACGTGATCCGCGGTTGAGAGGCCTGTTGGACGTACTGCCAAACTCTCTAAAACTAAGTTGGAGGCGGCTTATGGTAGAGAAATTAACATTAAATTATCTGGCAACAGGTCTGGAGGACATTCCTGTAGTCAGCGTGCCAATTGCATGTTACCTCAAAAGACATCTGTGGCATTGTGTTGTGTGACAACACTTCACATTTTATAGTGGCCTTTTACTGTCCCCCAGTACAAGGTGTACCTGTGTAATGATCATGCTGTTGAAATTAATCAGCTTCTTGATATGCCACACCTGTCAGGTGGATGAATTAACTTGGTAAAGGATAAGGAAAAAAGTTAACCGAATATGATGCCTCCCCACGCAATACATTTCATGGCTTGATATTACAATAAGAATGTCCAAGAACACTGAATCAACTTAAAAGTTCAGAATTGTGTCACATCTCACAAAATGCATCATTATAGGCAATAAACTCAAGACAACAGTACACACTGTTGCAAAGAAAGATAACAGAGACAACATTTCAAATTTGACTTTAATGACAAAGATTTTTTTTAAGTATCTGTTTAGCGCCAGAGTTGAGCATCTTTATGTAATACCACAGCACAGCAGTCACAGTGGTAGAAACATACACCATAGAGAGTTTAAGGCAGATATACAGAGAATAAGCGGCTTTTCAATGAAGCTCAACAGTGTCGAATGTCTGGTATCAAAGAATACTGTGAGGAAGGTAACGGCTGTGTGTAACATGGGACAGAGCTATTGTACCTTGTTTTAATTCCCTGGTCACAGTTATCAGTGAAGCACTGTAGGTGACCATGAGAATCAGGGAATCAGCAGAGTCAATATACTGCTTTGCTTGGCTCTGGTCCAGAGCTAAGCAAGGCAGGACAAGAGCTATGACTTACTGTACTTGTTGACTGACATGTAGCCTACTAGGCTAGCCTATATGTTGAAGGAGGGGATTCATACTGTAGGAAATGTTTTCCAATCCCCCACTAGAGATTCTCTAAGGTATCAAATCAAAGTTTAAATCAAATTTTAATTGTCACATGCTTTGTAAACAACAGGTGTAAACAAGCAGTGAAACTGCGCGCAGACACTCAGCTCACCGGGACTGCTGCACAGAAGAAATATCAGCCCACGCAGAGAAGCATGAGATTGAACTTCACTCAACTATCTAGAGTTTTCCCCCTTAGTTAATTAAAACTATCAACGTTTCCCTTTACTCTGGGAACTGTGATTGAATCAACGCAATATTAGCCACTTTCAACGCAACATACCGAAACAAAACGAACGCATCAGTGTAGGATTCTATTAATTGACACCCCATACCCATCCCGTATTCTACACAGACCGGTGCACCATAACCAACCAGAGCTGCAGTAGGCCTAAATCTCATTTTATTTGTTACATGCGCCGAATACAAAATGTGTCGACCTTACAGTGAAATGCTTACTTACAAGCCCTTAACCAACAGTGCAGTTTTAAGAAAAAAAGAAGAAGACAAAGTAATACAGCGTCAATGTGCGGGGGCACCAGTTAGTCGAGGTAACTGAGGTAATATGTACATGTAGGTAGAGTTATTCAAGTGACTATGCATAGATAATAAACAGAGAGTAGCAGCGGCGTAAATGTCAAAATCCTTATATTAAGCAAACCAGAAGGCGCATTTTTCTTGTTTTTTAAATTTACGAATAGCCAGGGGTACTCTTCAACACTCAGACATAAATTACAAACAAGCAACCGCTAAAAAATAAATATATAAAAGTAAATCATAATTACAAAAGAAAAAAAGAAAAAGAGCATTTGTGTTTCGTGTGTCCACCAGATCAGAGGCAGTSAAGTGCATGAATTGGACACATTTTTCTGTCCTGTTAAGCATTCAAAATGTAACGAGTACTTTTGGGTGTCAGGGAAAATGTTTGGAGTAAAAAGTACATTATTTTCTTTAGGAATGTAGTGAAGTAAATGTAAAAGATGTCAAAAATATAAATAGTAAAGTAAAATACAGATACCCCAAAAAACTACTTAAGTAATACTTTAAAGTATTTTTACTTAAGTACTTTACCCGACAGCATGTAGCCACATGTGCACATTGTTCATATCCTTTGCTAGTTAGTGACATATTAGCCCAGTTATAGATCATTTGTAGTCAGCAATGGGGAAGTGATTGCTTTCTACAAGAGCACAAAACGTGTACATTTCTAGATACCTTTGAAACGCAAGTCAGGTAAAGAGCTTTTTTTGTATTAAAGGGGCAATGTTGAATTTTGAGACAGGCTTGAATAAGCTAAGTAGCCAATAGGCAGAGGGTAGCATCATTTGTCTGATTCTCTGTAATAATGGTACAGTATGGGAATAATAATGGATGTTATTTTGTAAAGTGGTTTCTTGCATCAAACAACACAACAACATTTCCAGTCACCTCCTTGTCTGAAGAACAAGTGGATAAACAAGTTAATGTTAAGCCCTGCATGTTTTTTTCAAAAGTTTCATGGATTGTAAGCCTACATTGAACACCACACATTGGCCGCTACTGTAGCCTGAATGATAGAACAGGTTAAAATGTTATGGGATCATTTTCTCCATTGTTTTTGATGGTAGGCCACTCTGGTAGACCTACATTATGATCAAATACCCACAGTAGCCTACTTGACCACTGTTTGAAACTGTAACTTAAGGCGGGTACAGCCTCAGTGTTCACACTAAACCCACGCTGGAAGTTGCACAGAATTTACACATCGTTCAAGTTTGTGCTCAGCAGACCTGAAATTTGCTCGATGCTGAAATAAATTTGAGGGAACATTGCTCATGGGCCCTTCCCAACAATTCACAATGCAATAATTAAACATTTATATAATAGAAGAAAAAATATATAGTACAAAATTTGCAATGATAGCTTGGCTATATAAATGGGGTACCAATACAGAGTCAAGGTAATTGAGGTAAATACAGTTGAAGTCGGAAGATTACATACACCTTAGCCAAATACATTTAAACTCAGTTTTTCACAATTCCTGACATTTAATCCTAGTAACAATTCCCTGCCTTCGGTCAGTTAGGATAACCACTTTATTTTAAGAATGTGAAATGTCAGAATAATAGTAGAGAGAATGATTTATTTCAGCTTTTATTTCTTTCATCACATTCCCAGTGGGTCAGAAGTTTACATACACTCAATTAGTATTTGGTAGCAATGCCTTTAAATTGTTTAACTTGGGTCAAACGTTTCGGGTAGCCTTCCACAAGCTTCCCAAAATTAGTTGGGTGAATTTTGGCCCATTCCTCCTGACAGAGCTGGTGTAACTGAGTCAGGTTTGTAGGCCTCCTTGCTTGCACATGCTTTTTCAGTTCTGCCTACATATTTTCTATGGGATTGAGGTCAAGGCTTTGTGATGGCCACTCCAATACCTTGACTTTGTTGTCCTTAAGACATTTTTCTACAACCTTGGAAGTATGCTTGGGGTCATTGTCCATTTGGAAGACCCATTTGCGACCAAGCTTTAACTTCCTGACTGATGTCTTGAGATGTTGCTTCGATATATACACATAATTTTCCCCCTTCATGATGCCATCTATTTTGTGAAGTGCACCAGTCCCTCCTGCAGCAAAGCACCCACACAACATGATGCTGCCACCCCCGTGCTTCACGGTTGGGATGGTGTTCTTCAGCTTGCAAGCATCCCCCCTTTTCCTCCAAACATAACGATGGTCATTATGGCCAAACAGTTCTATTTTCTGTTTCATTAGACCAGAGGACATTTCTCCAGAAAGTAAGATCGTTGTCCCTATGTGCAGTTGCAAACCACAGTCTGGTTTTTTATTGAGCAGTGGCTTCTTCCATGCTGAGCGGCCTTTCAGGTTATGTCGATATAGGAATCGTTTTACTGCGGATATAGATACTTTTGTACCTGTTTCCTCCAGCACCTTTACAAGGTCCTTTGCTGTTGTTCTTTGATTGATTTGCACTTATCGCACCAAAGTACGTTCATCTCTAGGAGACAGAACGTGTCTCCTTCCTGAGCGGTATGATGGCTGCGTGGTCCCATGGTGTTTATACTTGTGTACTATTGTTTGTACAGATGAACGCGGTACCTTCAGGCGTTTGGAAATTGCTCCCAAGGATGAACCAGACTTGTGGAGGTCTTTGGCCGATTTCTTTTGATTTTCCCATGATGTCAAGCAAAGAGGCCCTGAGTTTGAAGGTAGGCCTTGAAATACACCCACAGGTACACCTCCAATTAACTCAAATGATGTCAATTAGCCTATCAGAAGCTTCTAAAGCCATGACATAATTTTCTGGAATTTTCCAAGCTGTTTGAAGGCACAGTCAACTTAGTGTATGTAAACTTCTGACCCACTGGAATTGTGATACAGTGAGTTATAAGTGAAATAATCTGTCTGTAAACAATTGTTGGAAAAATGACTTGTGTCATGCACAAAGTACATGTCGTAACCGACTTGCAAAAACTATAGTTTGTTAACAAGACATTTGTGGAGTGGTTGAAAAACTAGTTTTAATGACTCCAACCTAAGTGTATGTAAAATTCCGACTTCAACTATATGTAGATATAGGTAGGGGTAAAGTGACTAGGCAACAGGATAGATAATAGCATGGAAGTGTGTGGCGAATGTGTGCCTGTGGGTACATGTTATGTGTGAATGAGTGTGTGTGTATGTGTTGGAGGATCAGTGTAAGTATGTGTGAGTGTGTGGGTAGAGTCCAGTGGGTGTGCATAGAGTCAATAAGAGTTAGTACAAAAAGGGTCATCGCAGATGGTCCGTGTAGCTATTTGGTAACTATTTAGTCTCATGGCTTGGAGGTAGACGGCTTTTGGCCCAAGACTTAGCGCTCCGGTACCGTTTGCCATGCGGTAGCAGAGAGAACAGTTTATGACTTGGGTGGCTGGAGTCTTTGACAATTTTTAGGGGCCTTCCTCTGACACCGCCTGGTATAGAGGTCCCTGGATGGCAGGGAGCTCGGCCCCAGCGATGTACTGGGCCGTACACACTACCCTCTGTAGCACCTTACGGTCGGATGCCAAGCAGTTGCCATAACAAGCGGTGATGCAGCCAGTCAAGATGCTCTCAATGGTGCAGCTGTAGAACCTTTGAAGATCCGAGGGCCTATGCCAAATCTTTTCAGCCCCTTGAGGGGGAAGAGGCATTGTCGTGCCCTCTTCATGACTCTGCTGGTGTGTTTGGACCATGATCGGTCCTTAGCAATGTGGACACAGAGGAACTTGAAGCTCTCGACCCGCTCCTCTACAGGCTCTTCGATGTGAATGGGGGCGTATTCGGCCCTCCGTTTTCTGTATTCCACGATTATCTTGCCCACGTTGAGGGATATGTTGTCTCCGACCTCCTCCCTATAGGCTGTCTCATCGACGTTGGTGATCAGGCCCACCATACTGTATGTTTGTATACTGTATGTTGAGTGTGGCTCATACAGCAGCTGGAGGTCTGTCAGGGTTTGGGCTACATTGGAGAATTTCTGTCATCCATCATTAATTCATTTGAATTAAGGAGCTGTTCATGGTAGTGTAGCTGAGGAGCTGAGTGTGTAGCTGGTTATATGAAACACTTGGGTGAAGAGTACTGTTTGAACAGGCATACGGTGGGCACCACTTCCATTCCACTTCAGGAATAGATCTGGGATAACAAGAGATGTCCCCGTCTATTCAGTTCAGGTGATTAGAACCAAAAGTTAGGCTAGGCCTCAGTCACAAACTGTTCATCTGTTGGAAAACGTTTCAAAGGATGTGCGTTCTTTAATACTTCAGAAAACRTTTAAAAAGGCATATTTTCCTTTCTAGAGAGACTGTAGACGTATTGTCCAGCTTGACTAATCTACAATACTCATATTCAAACTGTCTGCAAATKACATTTTTTTTACATAACATTTAGGTAATTTAGCAGACGCTGTTATCCAGACCAATTTACAGCCAGGCCTCATGTTACAATAGGCCTTATGCGGTGCATAGTGCAAGACCAAAAACCTATCCTAGTTCCACTCAACATAAAATCCACCGTAAAGATTAAGGTCTATTATGTTCATTGGTCTATTATTTGAGGTAATAACAATGATATAATATTCCTAAATGCCACCCATTCCAATTAGAAAAAGCCCAACAGCAGTGAACTATGAAGGCCTTTAGCTCTCACTAGAAAGAGATTTGAGCAGCATACATCACTGTTAGTGGCCATTAAAATCCCTTCCTCTCATATTACTAGCCCTGGTCACGTTTGGGTTGAAMTAATATTTTCCTCTGTAATTTACAGTGAGGACTGAGTGGCTCAGTGGTTCGGCAAGGTTAATTAGCAACAGGAATGAATTGCCGTTTTAATTCCACCAAGATGATCATTTTACTTCTCCACAAAGCGCTAACGTCAATGTAATCTCTTCACAAATACCGGTGTTACCGCTTGTGTATCGAGTAATCACCCCCCTCCAAACCGACCCTCATATAAAGCGTGAGAAATTCTTAAATCTTAAATCTACTGTGGGTGCGAAGAAGAAATTAATTATACAGAATCCGATTATTACCTCACATTTCTACTACCTATTAGATGGGTGCTGCGTGTAAGTTTCATCAAAGACTGGGGAAGTATCAGATATTTATAAAAAGCCATATACTTCATACCACGAATTGGATTCATATAGCTTTCCTTCATACAGAAGAAAAATTATAATAATCCACATCAAAATGTCAAACAGAAAGTATATTACTGTGCAATAACAACACCAAAATGGGTCCCCACACAAAATATATTACTAAGGTATAATTACTAAGAGTCAGTGGTCTCTTTGCAAGGGCCTCTGCACTGTAAAAAAAGAAAAAAGAAGAAGATTCAACGTACAATTGTAAGGCAACCAGCTGCAATAAAATTGTGAGTTTGCTCAACAACAATTTTATTGAGCAAACTCACAACAACAAGTTTGTGTGTGAACATTTTGTTGAGCAAACTGTTTGCCTTACAATTGAATGTTTAATCAACATCTTTCTTTTTTGTGTGTTTGTTTAAGACTTTCACAGATCACAAGAAAAGCCATGCAGTTGTAGGTAATGGGCTTCTATTCAACGTCGATCTAACCGCAACAAAAAGGAGATAACAGAATTTGCCTAAAAGCATAAAGTACATTTCATAGCTGTACTGTTCAAAAATATATGTTACACTTCCACACTAGATGGGAAAATGTAGCCTTAACCTCTGACTCTAGAGCGTTTTGATCAGCTTACTACGGAGTAAAACTCTGAGCTGTTCCCTGAAACTAAAAGCTGGTGCCATAAAGCTAATTCCCTCCCTAGCTAATCTAATAGAGGTGGCCTCTGTCAACATACAGCTTCTCTGAATAATGGAAAACACACAGATTGAGTCCCAAATGATACCCTATTGCCTACATAGTGCGTTAGTTTTGACCAGAGGGCTAAGGGCCCTGGTCAAAAGTAGTGCACTATATAGGGAATAGGATGCCATTTGAGACGTAACCCCAGACTGCCGTGCGCTGTGCTTGTCTTAATTACAGTTGAACCTGACAGCAGACTGTTTTCCAAGCACTTCTCTCTTCTCTCCTCTACACCAAATCATTTCAATTATTCCAAATCAAAACAGCTGTCCCATCTAGAGGGAGAGACCTGGAAACGGACTGGCCATAGGGCAGTTAGGGCAAATGCAAAGAATTATAATTTCTTTGGCTAATAATGGGAGCCTGAAAAAAAAAAATGGGCCTGTGTGGGGGCCTTGAGGAGAATAAATGGGCCAGTGTGTTAAAAATGCCCAGGCTAATTTCTGGTCCCAGTTCGTCCCTGGAAGCATCCGCAGACGGCGAGGGAACAACCTTGACCAACTGTGGCATGTTCTTGGCTTCTTTTTCATTCAAATGATCAGCTCTGGGAGGCACACGCACGCACGCACGCACACACACGCACACGCACGCGCACACACACACACACACACACACACACACACACACACACACACACACACACACACACACACACACACTAGGTGGGCTATTCATATCTCACTTATTCATATCTCACTCTCACAATGTCTGTGGGAGGTGTGGAACTGTAGAGGTGTAAGCCATTTGCAAAGTTGATTATTACAGCATATCACAGTAATTCACAGTCAATTCCCACAGAGCTTGCCTTAATCTTATTCCAACTGTAAACTCTCTCTAGCCTGTGTGACTTAACGACTGTGCAAACACAGATGTTGGATGTTTTTCCCTCCATATTGTAGCTAGTGATTGTGTTTAGATCAAATGATGAACAGATAGAGGGAATGTGGCCATATAGGGAAACCATTTAACGATTCAGTTCTTAATTGGCATGCTAGCACTGATGGGAAATGTTTATTCTTATAGTTGATGTCATATCTCAGGCTATCAGCGAGTGTCCCCTCTCAACCTGGCTCGGGTTATTATCGGCCTTTAGCCTTGGGCTGCGTTCCAAATGGCACCCTATTCCCTATATGAGCCCTGGTCAAAAGTAGTGTGCTCTATAAGGAATAGGGTGCCATTTGGGATGCAGCCTTGGTGTTTTTTTTTATGTGTCTCTCCTTAATGATTAGTACTCCTTGCATGCACTACACCAAGGCACCACTCGGGTTCTAAGACTTAGCTGGCCATTTTTCATAAATGTTTTATTTTTTATTTTTTTATTTAACCTTTATTTAACCAGGAAGGGCTCATTGAGATTTAAAATCTATTTTTCAAGAGCGACCTGGCCAAGATAGGCAGCACCAAGTCATTACAAAAATTACAGACAAACAACATGAAAAACTACAAGTAATCTCGTAAAAACCATTGAATTCACAAGAGTATAACAAAATCAAAAACAGCAAATTAAAAACATTGACAGGGCAGGGAATCAGCCTCAAAATCCTTCATCAGTGATTTAAAAACACCAATCGGGACAAGTTCTTCCAGTGTAAAAGTATTTTGTAAGTTGTTCCAAGACGATGGCGCAGAGTACATAAAAGCCCTTTTACCAAATTCCGTTCGGACATTTGGAACAGTTAGCAGGATAAAGTCCAGCGAACGAAGAGAGTACCCACCACATTTCTGAACAATAAAAATGCCCAAATAAAAAGGTAGTAAACCTATATAAACCTATATATCCTATTTCATAAACACTTATTTGTGGAGTCCCTTTGCTTTACTGAAGATAAAGAGTGGTGTGGCATGGAGACGACTGGACAGGCCTGTATGTGAGGCTGCTTGACACATATAGAACGCTTATTACAAACGTTCACCAATGTGGAGCACAGGCCCATCTCTGCTCCACCACCGACTTCTTGCCCTGCCGTGCCACACCGCGCTGAGCCACACTGAGCCTGCCCAATATGCAGGCAGACATTTTCCAATGCCTGAGCACACATGCTGATTGAAATTGAAGTTGTGTTGAACACACAAAGATAAAAGTGATTTAGCTAAAGCCAACCATAATCTTACTTTTGGCAGTCTGGGGGTTTGGTTGAAATTGCTTGGAGGGGGTGGGTGAGAGAAAATCCTATTTCAAATGCAGGCTGGCTTCAAGCAAATTGAGCAGTAGGAGAGGAAAAACAGAAGTGTTGAGGCCGGGGACTGCAGATGAGAGGTGGATGAGGGGAGAGGAGAGAAGAGAGGGGGGGAGAGATGAGAGGGGGATGAGAGGAGAGACGAGGCAGTGGAGAGGTAAAGGTAGAGAGGCCATGAGAGACCACGTGTGAAGGTTCTCTCGCTTTGTTTTCAGATTTAATACTTAAAAGTCAGAATAATAGGAAGCTACTAGGAAAGGTACATTTTCTGAAGAAAATATGGGTGCTTGCTTCAGCTATTAGTTATCTTTGATCTACAGCCAAGCTAGATGTGTAGTTAGTATTGCTCTAGATATACAATCTAGTTGGTCTTGATCTATAGTCTTATAGTTGGCCACAATCTTTAGTCTTGATCTATAGTCCTGTATGTAGAGGTCAAGTTGGGCAAGTCTGTGGATCCAAAGTAGCACACTGTATTATGCCAACACCTTGACCAGCTAGATACCTTGCCTTCAGCAAGTACACTAATAATTAGTATGTTGGATTACAGTGCTCTTTCCTGCTTTCAGCAAGCACACTTGTTAGCTATTGGCACCAATAAATGCTATTCATGTTCTCTCCAACAACCGACTTGGTGTTCTGCACTGTCTGTTTTGGCCTGCAGCCATCACATCTCCAGCTGCACTAAGGGACTGGGCCTGCATCCCAAATGGCATCCTATTCTCTATGTAGTGCACTACTCTTGACCAGAGTCTTAGGGAATAGGGTGCCATTTGGGACGTCGTTGAGCTCTGAGATCAGATCCAACCTGAAGTGTTGGGACAAATTTAGACTTTTCTCCTTTTTTTAAATGCAGCTAGACTGACAAGAGTGGTGCTGAGAACATCTCTTCTCATTCAAGCTGCATTAGCTCAATGATGTTGCTAGCCAAGCCATGCCAGCCTTACCTAATACTTACTTACTACGTTTTAGGTTGTTGTCTTTTATGTGTGACTCTCAGTAGACTTGATATGACTTGATACATTTTCACTGAAATCTTTTTGAAGCAGTTTTCCACAGAGCAACCATACCTAAAAAACAACTTCTCATTTAAAAAATGTGCCATTGATTTGAGTCAGTAACATTTATTCTACTGTCAAAATGTACTAAAAAGTGTAAATAGGGTATTGTTGGTCATAAAGTCTAGACTGCTGTTGTATAGACTAAAAAAGGTTGGTTTAATTGTTGGTGCATTGGATTGGTTCCAGAAATACCTTTCTGACAGTAGCTCAGTAGGGTATGAAATCTAAGTTTCGAAGGCTTACAAAAGGAGTTCCCCAGGGTTCAATTTTAGGTCTGATCCTTTTCACACTGTATATAAATGATATAGGGAAGACTGTTGACTCTGCAAATCTCCATCTGTAAGCTGATGACACAATTATTTATTCTAGCACATCTAATATTGAGAAGGCTTTTCAGGACTTACTGTTGGCCTTTGACGTTATTCAAAGGCAGCTTTTCCAATTGAAACTCGCGCTTAATAAAAGGAAAACAAAATGTATGGTTAACAGATGGAAAGTTAACAGATGGAGCCACTTGCAGATTTGAACTATAACAGGCCAGCAAATTGATAGGGTCACCTCCTATAAGTAACTTGGGATTTGGTTAGATGAAAAGTTGAATTTTAAACAGCACATTGATACCATGACCAAGAAACTGAAGTTGATATTGGGTTTTTATTACAGGAACAAATCGTGCTTTTCAATGTTAGTTCAAAGCACTTTTTTAAAATCAGTGCTGGATTATGGTGATATTGTCTATATGCAGGCCTCAGCAAGTACCTTGAAAACTCTGGACACAGTGTATCATGGTGCTTTAAGATTCATTACAAACGCTAGATCATTTACCCATCACTGTGATCTGTATGCTATGGTGCAAAGGACCTCTCTCTCCACTAGGAGGATAAAACACTGGTACACTTCTGTGTACTAAGCATGGATGGGACAACTCCCTTTGTATCTCTGTTCTTTACTGAACAGTTTAGTCACTCAATATAGTCTTCGTTCACAGTCGCTGCTGTCCTCGTCTGTCCCTAACATGCTGACCAGACCGTACACGTTGCATGCGCGAGCGTCGCAAAATAAATTTAGAAATCCATGTTATTCAATTATTGCACCCACACTGCTTGCGCGCGCCAACGAGCGTCTGCGACGCTAAGGGCTAAAATAGAAGTAATTCCTATTTCTGACGCAGATCGCGCTGAAAGTCCTGCCTCTCCCATCTCCTCATTGGTTTATAGAAGCAGATACCCACGTGCCATCTCCTCATTGGTTATACCCACGTGGGTGATTGAAAGACGAACTGTTTTGCCGGTAGTCGTGGTAATAGTATGAAAGTTTAGATGCTGATCACCATATAAGTTCAAAGATGAAAAAGCCTGGAAGGAGGAGAGATGACAAGAAACAATTCGGTTGGTCGTTTTATGTGTGGATTAATTGTCGGAGTAGAGGACCTTGTGCATTTAAGGTAAAATAACAACTCAATGTTTATATCCCAGGACAAATTAGCTAGCAACAGAAAGCTAGCTAAATAGGACAAATTAGCTAGCATGTGCAAGCTAACTAGCTAAATTGCCATACGTGTTTAATGCTTTTCGACCTGTCCCCAAATTAATGTCATTAGTTCAGAGTTTGTTTTGATATTTTAACCTGCGTGTCGTGATCGCGTTTGGTGTAGGGGGACAAAATACATTTATGCACGATAGCGCACAATGGCGCATGCGCACAGCCGGTTTGGGTTCCGTGTAAGGCTAGAACTGAGATGGGGAAAATAAATATTTTTCGCATAATGCCCCTTCGTCCTGGAACATACTTCAGAAGATTTTAAAGTTAGGGGAGTTAGTGTCTTTGCCAGTTTTTAAGACTCTGATCGACCACACTGTTTGTGAAAACTGCAGTTGTTTCTAATCTTCAATTGTATCTTTAACTCGTGACACTTTGTCTTTTGTGTGTATTCTGTATTTTTCTGTAATGTCTTATGGACAAGCTGCTATTTCCCTGTTTTGCCTTCTTGCCTGGTCACCCTCGCAAAAGAGGTTTTTAACCTCAACGGGTTTTACCTGGATAAAGGTTAAATAAATAAATACAAAATAATTGCATCAAAACGTAAATGAAGGTTGAGTTTGTTTCAAGCCTGCCCACATCCCCACAGATGGCAGAACACAAGTAACCATCAATTCGGAGTCCAGCTGCAAGCGACCCGGTCGTAATGCCCGTGGTAAATTTAGGGGTAACTTTTAAGGACCATCGGTAAATTACACAACATAATTACTTTAATGTTTTTTATTTTTATTTGACTTGTATTTATTCAAGGGAGCCCAATTGAGACCAGAGTCTAATTCACAATGGTGCCCTGAGTACAAACATGTTCACAATCAAGAAAATGAACATTCCAAAAAAAAAAAAAAGAATACAAAGAACTACAAGGTACAATTACAATACTACAATTTAAACAAAAAATCATTAGAATCAATTAAAACAACTGCAATCCTTAATGAATTCATTTAACACCAGTCCTAAACTGTGGTAGCGGCACCAAGGAATCAAGATGCAAGGCATTTTGCAGGTTATTAAAACAATGTGGGGGACTAAACTAAAGGAGGATTTACCTAAAATGGTCGAGAGCAGAGAGAGCTCCAGAGTTAACCAACCCTTCGGGTTTCATAGCTCGTTCTTTTATACTTTAGCAATGAAGTTAGGTAAGTTGGAAGTGTGTGTAGTAAAACAAAAAGAGAGTAATGAAGTGATCTACAGGCCTTCAATAAGGACCAGCCAACGTTTTGATACAGGATGCAGTGGTGAGTATTAAAACAGTCACCTGTGAGAAAGCGAAGGGTAAACGGCATCCAAAAGTTTTAAGACTAGTGGCTGCTGCAATCTGGTAAATGATGTCACCTTAGTCAGGAACTGGCAGGAAAGTTGACTGTAGAATCTGCTTCCTGCTATTTAGGGAGAGGAAAGATCTAATTCTAAAAAAGAAGCCCACCTTAAATTGTAGCTTTTTTAACTAGCTCATSCGTTTATTTTTTTAAACATTACATCTTGTCAATTCAAATATCCAGATACACTACCGTTCAAAAGCTTGGGGTCACTTAGAAATGTCCTTGTTTTTGAAAGAAAAGCACCTTTTTTGTCCATTAAAATAACATCAAATTGATCAGAAATACAATGTATTTTATTAGGCAAGACAGTTAAGAAAACATTGTTATTTACAATGACGGTGGGTTAACTGCCTTGTTCGGGGCGGAACGACAGATTTTTTACCTTGTTAGCTCAGAGATTCGATCTAGCAACCTTTTGGTTACTGGCCCAACGCTCTAACCACTAGGCTACCTGCCGTGTAGACATTGTTAATGTTGTAAATGACTATTGTAGATGGATGTTTTTTATGGAATATCTACATAGGCGTACAGAGGCCAGTTATCAGCAACCATCACTCTTGTGGTCCAATGGCACGTTGTGTTAGCTAATCCAAGTGTATCATTTTAAAAGACTAATTGATCATTAGAAAACCCTTTTGCAATTATTTTAACACAGCTAAAAACTGTTGTGCTGATTAAAGAAGCAATACAACTGGCCTTCTTTAGACTAGTTGACTATCTGGAGCATCAGCATTTGTGGGTTCGATTACAGGCTCAAAATGGCCTTTATTCTGAAACTCGTTTGTCTATTCTTGTCATGAGAAACGAAGGCTGCGCCACCCGGGCCTCCCGGGTGGCGCAGTGGTCTAGGGCACCGCATCACAGTGCTAGCTGCGCCACCAGAGTCTCTGGGTTCGCGCCCAGGCTGGGCTGGGTTCGCGCCCAGGCTCTGTCGCAGCCGGCCGCAACCGGGAGGTCCGTGGGGCGACGCACAATTGGCATAGCGTCGTCCGGGTTAGGGAGGGTTTGGCCGGTAGGGATATCCTTGTCTCAGTATGTATAAAATGTATGCACTCTACTGTAAGTCGCTCTGGATAAGAGCGTCTGCTAAATGACTAAAATGTAAAAATGTGGCTATTCCTTGCGAGAAATTGCCAAGAAACTGAAGATCTCGAACAACACTGTGTACTATTCCCTTCACAGAACAGCGCAAACTGTCTCTAACCAGAATAGAAAGAGGAGTGGGAGACCCCGGTGCACAACTGAGCATGAGGACAAGTACATTAGAGTGTCTAGTTTGAGAAACAGACACCTCACAAGTCCTCAACTGGCAGTCTCATTAAGTAGTACCCACAAAACACCAGTCTCAACGTCAACAGTGAAGAGGCGACTCCGGAATGCTGGCCTTCTAGGCAGAGTTGCAAAGAAAAAGCAATATCTCAGACTGACCAATAAAAAGAAAAGATTAAAATGTGCAAAAGAACACAGAAACTGGACAGAGGAACTCTGTCTAGAAGGCCAGCATCCCGGAGTCGCCTCTTCACCGTTGACATTGACACAGGTGTTTTGACGCTGCCAGTTGAGGATGCGATGGTCAACAGTGTCAAAGGCCTTTGAAAGGTCTATAATTAAGGCAGCACAATGATTTTATGAACTAAGCAATCTAATACATTATATAAAACAAGCATAGCAGCTGAAATGGTGCAATGTCCAGGTCTAAAAATGGAGTGAGAAGTTAAAAAAGTTATTATCTGAGAGTTTTCCAGGGATTCTAAAACTTTGGAAAGGCAAGATCATTTGGAAATTGGACGGTAGTTATCTAAGTCAGAAGGATCTTCTCCTTTATGTAGGGGGAGGATATGTGCCACTTTCCAGATCTTAGGGATAACATCAGAAACAATTGTCAAGTAAAAAGTATACAGTGCTTTCAGACAGTATTCACACTCCTTGATTTTTCCACATTTTGTTGTGATTACAAAGTGGGATTAAAATTTATTTAATTGTCATTTTTGGTCAACGAACTATACAAAATACTTTAATGTCAAGGTGGAAGTGAAATAAATCACTAATATATCTTGATTGCATGCTGTAAGTATTCAACCCCCTGAGTCAAAACAAGTTAGACCTCTGCCAAACCTAAAACCATTATAACCCGTCAGAGACACAACAGAGTCCGGCATAGACTTCTTTAACCAAGATTCAGTCATAGCCAGAATGTCTGCATTGGTTTGAGAAGCCAGAGTTATAATAAAATCTAACTTCGAAATCAAACTGCTGGCATTTACATGAATCAGCCCAAGGCTACAGCTGTGGGTATTCAGATCAGACAGTCTCTAATATGAACCTGCCATGTGCAGCAGGTTAAGAAAATACCATGGGGTTGGCTTGAATTGGAATAGATACAAGATTGCCTAGAACTGAACCATTAGGCCTATGCCTCGAAACAGGACGTGGATTAAAACAAGATCCAACGAGGGTTACATGTAGAATACCGGTCAAAAGTTTTAGAACACCTACTCATTCAAGGGTTTTCCATTATTTTTACGATTTTCTACATTGTAGAATAATAGTGAAGACATCAAAACTATGAAATAACACATATGGAATCATGTAGTCACCAAAAAAGTGTTAAACAAATCTAAATACATTTAATATTTGAGATTCTTCAAATAGCCACCCTTTGCCTTGATGATAGCTTTGCACACTTGGCATTCTCTCAACCAGCTTCAACTGGAATGTTCAATACGCACAAATAGATTACTTCTCTAAAATGTTGTGCACAAATTTGTTTACATCTCTGTTAATGAGCATTTTTCCTTTGCCAAGATAATCCATCCACCTGGTATGTGTGGCATAACTGTCACGCATTGACCTTAAGAGAGCCGTTGGAGGAGAGAGTTAGGAGAGAGCTGTTGTGTTGGTGCATGAGGCACGACATTCGCCCTACGGAGCGTGTCCTCAGTTTAATGTCACCTGAGTCAGCTCTCCATACTCGTCCTGAGGTGCGTGCTAGCCGTCTGGTGAAGACTGTGCCAGCCCCAGTAACCAAGCCTCCTGTGCGCCTCCCCAGCCCCGCACGTCTTGTGCCAGCTCTATGCTCCAGACCTCCAGTCACCTCCACAGGCCGGTGAGTCCTGCGCCGGCTCTGCGCACTGTGTCTCCGGTGCGCTGTGACAGCCCGGTTCGTCCTATGACTGCGCTCCGTACGTGCCGGGCTAAAGTGGGCATTCAGCCAAGAGGAGTGGTGCAAAGTCTAAGCACCAGATCTCCAGTGCTCCCCCACAGCCCGGTTCATGCTGTGCCTGCTCCACGGGTCAGTCCGGAGCCTCCAGCGACGGCCCCAGTCCGGAGCCTCCAGCAACGGTCCCCAGTCCGGGGCATGCGGCGAGGGTCCCCAGTCCAGGCCTGCAGAGAGGGTCCCCAGTCCGGGGTTGGCGACGAGGGTCCCCGCACAGAGGCGCCACCAAAGTGGGGGAGCCAGAGTTGGAGCTGGGGCTACGTCCCAAGCCGGAGCCGCCACCGAGGGTAGATGCCCACCATACCCTCCCCTATAGGTTCAGGTTTGCGGCGGGAGTCGCACCTTGGGGGGGGGGGCGGTACTGTTCACACTCTGACCTTAGAGAGTCGTTTTATTTCTCTATTTGGTTAGGTCAGGGTGTGATTTGGGGTGGGCATTCTATGTTGTTTGTTTCTATGTTTTGGCCGGGTATGGTTCTCAATCAGGGACAGCTGTCTATCGTTGTCTCTGATTGGGAATCATACTTAGGCAGCCTTTTATCCTTTGTATTTTGTGGGTAGTTATCTTTGTTGGTGGCACTATAGCCCTAGTAAGCTTCACGGTCGTTTCTTTGTTTCTTGTTTTGTTGGCGACACATTCATAAATAAAGTAACATGTACGCTCACCACGCTGCACCTTGGTCCGGTCATTTCCACGACGACGGCCGTGACAATAACAAGAAGCTGATTAAACAGCATGATCATTACACAGATGTACCTTTGGCTGGGGAAAATTGAAATGTGCAGTTTTGTCACACAACACAATGTAACAGATGTCTCAAGTTTTGAGGGAGCATGCAATTGGTATGCCGACAGAAGGAATGCCCACCAGAGCTGTATGCCAGATAACTGAATGTTAATTTCTCTACCATAAGCCGCATTCAACGTCGTTTTAAATAATTGGGCAGTATGTCCAACCGCAGACCCTGTGCATGGTGTCGTGTGGGCGAGTGGTTTGCTGATGTAAACGTTGTAAATGGAGTGACCCATGGYGACGGTGAGGTTATGGTATGGGTAGGCATAATAATACAGACAACAAACACAATTGCATTTTATTGATGGCAATTTAAAAGCACAGAGATACCGTGGCGAGATCCTGAGGCCCATTGTCGTGCCATTCATCCTCCACCATCCCCTCATATTTCAGCATGATAATGCACGGCCCCATGTCGCAAGGATCTGTACCCAATTACTGGAAGCTGAAAATGTCCCAGTTCATCCATGGCCTGCATACTTACCAGACATGTCACCAATTGAGCATGTCTGGGATCCTCTGGGTTGACATGCACAACAGCTTGTTCCAGGTCCCGTCAATATCCAGCAACTTTGCACAGCCATTGAAGAGAAGTTGGGCAACATGCCACAGTCGAAAATGAACAGCCTGACCAACTGTACGCGAAGGAGAAAACAACTCACGTTTGAATTCAGCCATGTCCGTTAGCATTTCTTAATGAACCAAATCTAAATCAGGAAGCGCGGTCTCCCTTTATTAAGCCCACACAACACAGATTAAAGTCAATGCTTCTGACGGTTTGAGAGTTAAACATGTAAAGGGACATTTTCTTTCTATTTCTCTCATGGAGAGATGCCTACATTGTCCTTTAACATGACAGCTAGTTTTTCCTTTATCTCTTCCCTCCCTTGTCCTTCACAGGCYGATGACATTACCACTTCAAACTGCTCTATTACACTTATGCTTCACAGTCCTTCCAGCAATCCTGGAATCAAAAGATCAGGCTTAGATTGTATTCATTAGACAAACCGTAACACACACGCACGCCTCGCAGACACACACACTCTGACTGAGTGAGAAAGTGAATATTGAGAGGGTAGAAATGTATATCAACCATGCGGTCTGTCTCTCCAATATTTGCAACATGGTTTCAATATACAAATTTGATCTCCATCTGTCCAATAGTAATGGATGTGTCGGGAGTCAGGACGAGAGACAGACAGGCAGCGTTTCTCAGCCAGTTGAAATCATGAATCACCTGGCATCATTTTCTATGGATATATACAAAGAAATGTAAATTTAAAAAAGATCAAATGAAACAAATTGTGATTGTGTTAGCTGTGTTGTTGGCTAGCTCCTCTGAACAACAGTGTCCTGACGAGAGAGCACATTTTCTATGCCAGGCGAAATAGCGCCTCATTAGCTCATCGTTATGGATGTATCCAAATAAATGTCACTAGAAAACAGCTTAAACAAATGCAAATGCAGACACTTTTCTGTTATTTTGGCTGCATTTTTTTGACGTGACTATAAGTTAGCCATAGTTGGCTAGCTAGCAAGCAAGGGATAAGAATGTTGCCAGCCAGTATGGCAATGGAACATTTAGAACGAACGACTGGGTCGCGTCCATAGATACAGAACAAAAAGATGGAACGACTGGGTCGAGTCTCTGGCAAACAAACCGATAGAACGAACGACAAGTCGGCTTGCTTGGGGAGCCACGCTAGATTTGAGTTCGGGACTATATCTTCTGGTAGGATGAAATAGTATGAATAAATTCATCAAAATAAAGCTTTTAATGAAAATATGTCTGTCATTATTTGAATATGTTGGTAACCCGCTGGATAAAAGTGATAATGCCCTTCGAAGCCGGTGTTTTGAGAATATATTGCCACAGTATGCAGGACCTCGACTTTGTCTCGGTTCTAACAACACCCTTGTCAATATATCCACCAAACACTGACTTCTCTGGCATTAATACTTAAATATACAGTGCATTCGGAAAGTAGTTCTAAAGTTCTAAAACTGATCAAATTATTTTGGTTTCTCATCAATCTACACACAATACCCCATAAAGTTTTTAGAATTTTTTGCGAATGTATTCAAAATAAAAAACAGAAATACCTGATTTACATAATTATTCAGACCCTTTGCTATGAGACTCGAAATTGAGCTCAGGTGCATCCTGTTTCCATTGATCATCCTTGAGATGTTTCTACAACTTGCTTGGAGTCCACTTGTGGTAAATTCAATTGATTGGACATGATTTGGAAAGACACACACCTGTCTAAATAAGGTCTCACAGTTGACAGTGCACGTCAGAGGCAAAACCAAGCCAGGAGGTCGAAGGAATTGTCCGTAGAACTCAGAGACAGGATTGTGTCGAGGCACAGATCTGGAGAAGGGTACCAAAACATTTCTGCAGCATTGAAGGTCCCCAAGAACACAGTGGCCTCCATCTTTCTTAAATGTAAGAATTTTGGAACCACCAAGACTCTACCTAGAGCTGGCCGCCTGGCCAAACTGAGCAATCGGGGGAGAAGGGCCTTGGTCAGGGAGGTGACCAAGAACCCGATGGTCACTCTGAAAGAGTTCCAGAGTTATTCTGTGGAAATGGGAGAACCTTCCAGAAGGACAACCATCTCTCCAGCACTCCACCAATCAGGCCTTTATGGTAGAGGGGCCAGACGGAAGACACTGCTCAGTAAAAGGCACATGACAGCCTGCTTGGACTTTGCTAAAAGACACCTAAAGGACTCTGACCACGAGAAACATGATTATCTGATCTGATGATTGAACTCTTTGCCCTGAATACCAAGCGTCACGTCTGGAGGAAACGAGCAAAGTACAGAGAGATCTTTGATGAAAACCTCATCCAGAGCGCTCAGGACCTCAGAATAGGGTGAAGAATAGTGTGAAGGTTTACCTTCCAACAGGACCATGACCATAAGCACACAGCCAAGACAACACAGGAGTGGCTTTGGGACAAATCTGAATGTCCTTGAGTACCCCAGCCAAAGCCCGGACTTGAACCTGATCAAACATCTCTGGAGAGACCTGAAAATAGCTGTGCAGCAACGCTCCCCATCCAACCTGACAGAGCTTGAGATGATCTGCAGAGAATGGGAGAAACTCCCCAAATACAGGTGTGCCAAGCTTGTAGCGTCATACACAAGAAGACTCCAGGCTGTAATCGCTGCCAACGGTACTTCAACAAAGTACTTAGTAAAGGGTCTGAACACTTATGTAAATGTGATATTTCCGGGGTTTCTTTTGAATAAATTTGCTAAAATGTTGTAAAAGCCTGATTTTGCTTTGTAATTACGGGACATTGTGTGTAGATTGATGAGGGGGTAAAAACGATTTAATACATTTTAGAATAAGGCTGTAATGTAACAAAATGTGGGGAAAAAATCGGAATACTTTCTGAATGCACTGTATACCTTGAGATTGTCATTCAGTTGCCACTAAAGCAAAGGCCATTGTTTGCTGAGCTAATATCAGAGCAGTATGCTACATAATCAGATGTTCATATTTTGTAAGACACAAGGGCAACTAGAAGAACAGAATATTCATTAATATCCAGCCGACTTGCGATTTAGATGGAATCCGGATTCTTCTTCTATCCCTTTCATACTGCTGCGTCATCCCCAGAATCCCCAGTGTGACAATGGACATTGAAAATGTAATATTCAGTCCCTGCTATATCAGACGTCATTTACTTTCTCTTTCTCTCTGTTTCTCTCTGTCTCTCTCTCGTACAGTCTCTCTCTCACGCATTCTCTCTCTTTTATACTAGACTTAATCGATGCCTTGCATATGCCCTGTCTTCATACTGATTGTAAATCTCAGTATTTAACAAATATATTAGAACGTAGTTTCAAATAGCGAAGTATTTATAGGAAATTATTTAAATATAACTTTAAATACATAAAGTATTTGAAAATAGTACTCAAATGCATATAAAAATAAGTATTTAAAATACAAATATGTATGCATTTGAAGCAAGATCTGCTGACCTCCAACTCCTCCATGTGTATGTGTCTAAATCATAATTTAGGCTATATTCTGTATTTAAAAAAAATATATATATATTCGTGACCAAGTCGTGTGCTTTGCCAGGGGCTGTGGGTAGGAGGGGAGATGTAGGGGAGGTTTGGGGTGGTCCAGAACGGGCTCTGGTTGGCACACCTCACACAAAGCCACACCACCAAGCCATAGCCTAGGCTATAACACGCACATTAGTCAAGGCAATCTGGAATATACGGCGGCGGGCTTTGCGAAGGCTGCGGTCGCAGCATCCTTCTCTAATCTATTCTACCCTGTTGGAGTTTAATTTTCTTATTCTGCCCGGCGCTTCGACTAATTTCCCTTATCATGATATTTTCCTTATTTAACACTGACTGTTTGTGACTCTTCTATCTGTAGAGAACAGTTTCTCTCGATGTGCTATTCAGATGTACGGGGGAAGAAGACAGGGCAGCTGCCCTTCAAGAATGTTTAGTCCTAAAATACCCGATTTTTGTGACGACATTTGAAACCGTTGCATTGCTTTTCTATGGTGTTTTTCACGAGCACCTGCCTTTGCCCACTATGAATTTATGAGGTAAGAAAGTAGCTTATTGGATGCTTTGAGGTTGATCTCTTTCATTTATGTTTAAAATGTGTTTTGTGTGTAGGCTCTTAAGAATAACATGACCGTTATTTGGTTATTTATAAACGTAAAAAGTATTATTGAGGCCATGCCTAGACGTCTAGCCCATTTGTGTAGGCTAATCATCTTTGAATGAAAGCGTATTCTGTTGCACTGCGGTAAATCACATCTCGGCGCTGTCGTCAATTGTTCGCTGTCACATCTATCCTGTGACTTGGCGTTGCGCGAGAAATTACTTTTCCACAGGTGCCGGCAGCCTTTTATCGCAGTGTCTTTGCATTAGACTGCATGAGATCCCTGAATTCCTACACCTACATAATAGGCATATAGCTTTTAATTCTAAGGGAAAATAAAACACTAAACATTTACAGAGTAAAAATAAATGTTTATTTTGGACACATTTAGACTTATGGGTTGTGTGCCACCAGCATTGACCAACAACTTCTACGCTACGTTTATTTGTAATTTAGATCAATTGATTTTGAAGCTAAAAACCATCGTTCTTATCTGTGGAGTATAGGGATTAGAGATAGTAGTCCACTATAGAAGACCTTACAGTATAAATAGCACATGATTGCATTAGGCCTACTGCCGTTAGAGATCTGAAGATGGCGAGGTTCTTTCAGATGGAATCTACATCAAATATGACCATTATGTAAATTAGAATCTACATTATGGAATCTTAGACCCTGGGAATCCTAGAGGCTTTGAAGTTGTGCGCTATCTGAATGCATACACTGTCATTTGGGGTTGCCTGCTGCTTAAAGAACAGAAAGGCTATGGAACATAACAACAATAACAACAAAACATCAAACTTGGGTTTGATTTATGTATTTGACAGTATTATATATTATATTATATTATAAATGTAACCCCTTTATTACAGTTCTACAAAACAACAATTATAATTCGTTTTGTAAGGTCACCACAGTAACTGTCTAGGAAGAACATCTATGGGATTCAAAACACTTTCACTTTTTTATTTTGTAGTGAGACTGTATAAATGTAAGCTGTTTTGCTGCGCCTTTCTGTCTATGTGTGGGTATTCTATACAGCACGAATAATCATTCTAAAAGTGTTATCCTAATATWTTTTTTTTTTTTTTTGCTCCAACAGGATCTGAACAGACTGTATCATCTATCTAAATGAATGAATTCAGCCATGCAATGTTCCTGGAAGGCTGTGATTCTGCTAGCCTTACTGTCCATAGCGATCCAGTACACAGCCATCAGGACGTTCACAGCCAAGCCATTCCAAATGTGTCCAGTGACAGTCTCAAACCCTCTGAACTGCGGCATGCTGTGGCAGGACGCGGTGGACTCGTCCTTTGACCAGCGGATCTGTGACGACCTCCTTTACTTCACCTCCAACGTCTCCAGGAAGACCCACGTTCTCATTCTGGCCACGACCCGCAGCGGCAGCTCCTTCGTGGGTCAGCTGTTCAACCAGCACCAGGATGTGTTTTATCTGTTTGAGCCGCTCTACCATGTCCAGACCACCCTGCTCCCCCGCCTGTCCCACAGCAGGACGGCAGGCGACACTAGGGTGATGCTGGGGGCCAGCAGGGACTTGCTCCGGAGCCTCTACGACTGTGACCTTTACTTCCTGGAGAGCTACATCAAACCCCAGCCGGCCAATCACAGCACAGATAAGCTGTTCCGGAGGGGAGCAAGTAAGGCTCTGTGCTCCCTGCCCGTCTGCGACGCCTTCAGTCCTGGAGAGTTGAACATCGATGAAGGAGAGTGCGTCAGGAGGTGTGGCGGCCTCAACATGACGCTGGCGTCGGACGCCTGCCGGGAGCGGCGCCATGTGGCCATCAAGACGGTGAGGATACCGGAGGTGAGTGACCTCAGGGCTCTGGTGGAGGACCCTAGGCTCAACCTCAAGGTGATCCAGCTGGTCAGGGACCCCCGAGGGATCCTGGCCTCCCGCATCGAGACCTTCAGGGACACCTATAGACTCTGGAGGATCTGGAGGGCCACTGGGAGGAGGCCCTACAACCTGGACCTCACCCAGCTCACCATGGTCTGTCAGGACTTCCTGGGCTCTGTGATCACGGGCCTCAGCAGGCCCCCCTGGCTCAAAGGGAGGTACATGTTGGTCAGGTATGAGGACCTGGCCAGGAACCCGCTCCAGAAGACCAAGGAGATCTATGAATACCTGGGTCTGATCATGGACAAGAACGTCGGCGACTGGATCCAGAACAACACCAGGGGAAGCAACGATCTGTCCGCCAAGCATAAATACGGCACTGTTCGGGACTCAGCTGCCAATGCGGAAAGCTGGAGGCTCAAATTGTCTTATGACATGGTTGATTACACACAGACTGTGTGTCAGCAAGTTCTACAGGAGCTTGGTTATAAGACTGTCAGTTCCCCCGAGGAGCTGAAAAATCTGTCTCTGACTCTCATCGAGGACAAAACTTTTTTACCTTTTTTGTAGTAAAGCAAGGTCTATCACGACAACTATTTTTGATATATTTATATTGTTGCCTTAATTTCTTCTCAGATTTGCACTAAACCTCAGAAACCTTGAAGACTCCTGTGGTAAGATTCAAGTCAAGACATTCAGAAGAGCACAAAAAACATAATTTAGGAATGCTCTTTGGAGATATCAGTATCAATGTTTTAGCGATATCGAAGAGACAGTAAGTAATGTTAGGTTAATTGACATGAACAAACTTACAGTAAAGCACCATCCTACTTAAGATCCCTGAATGCTGGCTGTTGCATTGACAAAAGCGAATGTTGATATTTGTACATCAAGTAAACTGGACCTACCTTACAACATTGTTAGGGAATGTACCTAATCATACCTTACTGATAAATGCTGATGTGTGTGTGTAGGCATATGATAACAACCATGCAATAAAAATGTGAATGTTGAGATCAACCTTAATTGTGTTGTTTACATTTTATTGAGGGGTTAGAGTAAGAATTAGGGAGTGGCCCTTTAATCATGTTATTATAGTTTATACAATGAATGCATCCCAAATGGCATACTATTCTCTTTATAGTACACTACTTTTGACCAGGGCCCTGTCGATTGCGATCGACTGGTTAATCTCCAAGGAATTCCTAGTCGATGGCAAAACATTTCTGTAAAATACCTAATAAAAAAGCCTTGTGTTCCCATTTTGTTTTTCCCGTCTCAGGCTGTTGGCGGTAGGTGCACCTGATTCAGCAGCCCTGAGCACCGGGTAGGCAAACTGTTGACATTGTTAACCATTTCATGTGTCTGAAGGTACAAACTCTGCCTTCCCGGTGGGCCCGGAGAGCAAATCAAGTACACTATAGGCCTACCGCTGGCCAATCGGATGACTCAGATTACCGTGTCTGCAGTAACGTAGCAGGCATAAAAGAAAGCTACAGCAAAGTTGTAGCTGTGAGATTTCAAAACATTTAAAACAATGACTAGAGAGACTGTCAACTATTACAGCAAAGAGCTGCTGTTTTAATGAGTGAGTTCATGTTTAAGTTGTTATTCAGCACTGTCAACACTTTGTATTCAACACTTTTATAAGCCATAAAATTAGCATTCTTCCTATTTCCACTCAGCGCTACAACAAGCACTTCAGTAGTAATGAATGAGTAGGAAAGTGTAKCGGTATGCTTGCGTTGTTATAATTGTTGGGTCTTTTTTAATATCAAGGAATATTTCACTTTCTCTGTTCATAGGAGTAACAACATGAATTTGTGCATGAGGCAGAAATAATGCTGTGCGTCTCGAGTTTTTGCCATCAGCTGGAAGACGGTGTCCCTTTTTGGTCAGTGTCAGTGGTGGAAAGGGGGAGTGGAGAGATGTTGAGAAGCGGACCCTCAGTCTGCTGCTCTCTCCCTCTGCTGAGACTGACCATCAGATGCAGGCACCATCAGCCCAGGAAAATAAAAATAAAAAGTAAATTATAGCTCACTCAGCTGGGCCTCACAAGTAATACAACAACGGATCTATTACGGGTGTGATCATATAAATATAATATAATTTAAATATAATTTAAAAAATGTCCTGAACAACAATGCATTGGCAGGGCAATTCAAGTAAAGCTAATATGCTGTGATAATGTAATGGGCCTATCTATAGCTTACTGCACGAACCTAATTGCTACAGGTCTGTTTTTAATTGGTTAATGTTGCATAGGCTTACATTTTTAAGTCATGTTAAAAAAAATTCTGAGCAGTAGATATCATCTTGCATTTTGACTCAGAAAGTGATCTTGAAAAAAGTTGGTGACCACTGTTCTAGAGTTTTCCCTGTTAACACTATCAATGTTTCCCTTTACTGGGGCAAGTGTGATCGAATCAACACAATATTAGCCACTTTCAATGCAACATAACGACAACAAAACGAACTAGAGATTTTGTTGTAGGCAGAATGCATCGGAGTACGATTCTGTGCCATTTACAATGAACTGGACTGTGTTTACAGCATGAGCGGTCGTGGGTAGATAATTTGAGATCAAAGTGAGAGCTGTATTTAGCCACTTGTGCAACTTTTGTTCATATCTTTTGCTAGTTAGTGAGTTATAAGCCCAGTTATAGATAATTTGTAGTAGTCAGCAATAGGGGAGTGATTGCTTTCTACAAGAGCACAAAATTAGTACATTTCTAAACATCTTTGAAAAGCTAGTCAGGTACAGAGTTTTTTTTTGTCTTAAAGGGGCAGTATAGGTATTTTGAGACAGGCTTGAACAGAGGCTGGCATAATTTGTATGATTCTCTGTAATAATGGTATGGGAATGATAATGCATTTTATTTTGTAAAGTGTTTTTTTGCATCAAACAACATTACAACATTTTCAGTCACCATGTCTGAAGCACAAATGGATAAACATGTTGATGTCAAGCCCTGCATTGTTATTTTTTTCTGGTGTCTTCATTGAACACCAGACATTGGCTGCTACTGTAAGCTGAATGATAGAACAGCTATTAACATGTTAAAATGTTATGGGATGCATTTTCTCCATTGTTTTTTTTAATGGTAGGCCACTCTAGGAGGCCCACATTATGATCAAATAGCCACAGTAGCCTACTTGGCCACTGTTAAAACTGTAAGTTAATAAAGCGGGGACACATGCTGACCAGACCGTTCGTGCGCGTGCGTCCGCATGCACCTTCGCACACGCGGACATGCGGGTTGAAATATCAAAACGAACTCTGAAACAACTATATTCATTTGGGGACAGGTCGAAAAGCAGTTATGGCAATAGCTAGCTAGCTTGCTGTTGCTAGATCATTTGTCCTGGGATATAAACATTGGGTTGTTATTTTACCTGAAATGCACAAGGTCCTCTACTCTTTAAACCGGGTTTGTAATCTCTCCTCCTTCAGGCTTCTTCTGCTTCCCAAATGTCTATAACACAAAATAATACAACCTTGACATGACAAAAAGTCAAGCAATGAGGCTGATGCAACAGATCAGAATGTTTATCTTCAAATGTTGGCTATTTCTTCACATTATAAACGCAGCAATGCGCACGTGGCAGTAGACAATGAACACGAATGTTCCAAAATGCAATTAGCGGGAAAATGTAATTAGCGGAAAAACAACATTCTCAAAAGTGCACATGAAATGCAAGCGGTTTCATGACAGAGATTAAAAAATACTTCAGAAATGTAGAAAGAGGGATGATCAAAAGACGCATCAACAAGTATGGGTTGTTAATATGAGGATCGTCTTTCGCTAAATAACTAGAGGGAGCATTGCTTACATGGCTCTCTCAGCTCCGAAGTAGGCTACAGTTGAGACAGACACATCCGGGATGCAACGGCGCGCATCCTCCTGATCGAATTCCAAGGCGCATATTGAACATGTTAGAAGAACTGTCCACATGTACTTTCTTCAGCCAACAAGATGAGTAGGCCTAACAAACAGCAAGGGCACTAGCCTATGTCAATCTACTATCCCCCAAAGTACAAATGTTGACCTATTCTATTGGTCAGCGTGTCCTTCTGTGCAGGAAATAAATATTACAAACATACTCAGGGATGCGATAGATCCCAAATGAATACAACCTCGACATAGCGGGAAAACACCATTCTCAAAAGCCTGCAACATCAACCACCTTGCAATCTGAGTGGAAGCAGTCAACATTTTGAAACTAACCATAAACGTTTTTTTTGTTGTCATCTTACCATGTTGCCGAACATAGAAATGTTAAGGGAATATTTTATAAACACTTGCCATTGAAACCAGTATTTCTCTCATGTTCTCAACTTTCTTCTCCAGCAGCGAAAGACACAATCCAATACTTGTTGGTGCGTCTTTTGATCTTCCCTCGTTCTAGATTTCTGAAGGGTATTTTCATCTGTCATATGAAACCGCTTGTATTTCCGGTGCGCTTTTGAGAATGGTGTTTTCCCGCTATGTCGAGGTTGTATTCATTTGGGATCTATCGCATCCCTGAGTATGTTTGTAATATTTACATTATATTTGTCAAAAATGACTGGCGTTTAGCCTATTTAAAAGTCTCATTAAAGTTTGGATACATTTCCAGGCGCCTCCCTCATGTCAGCATCGGTCTGAACATGACAGGCAGTAGCCAATACGCATAGGCTATCACCTACACTCATGTACATTTATGGATATTTACATATACTTATGTTTTTCTTAACAGAATAGCTACTGTTTTTCGGGTTTTAAATACATTTAATTGGCTATTTAATTTATTTGAATTGGCCTTGGTGCCCTAGTAGATGACATTGGTGCCCAGGCAGATTGTTTATTTGGTATTTTATTAGGATCCCCATTATTAACTGTTGCAAAAGCAGCAGCTACTCTTCCTGGGGTCCACACAAAACATGAAACATAATACAGAATGACATAATACAGAACATCATTAGACAAGAACAGCTCAAGGACAGAAATACATACATTTTTAAAAAGGCACATGTGTGTGTCAGAGCTGTGTGTAAATTGACTATGCAAACAATTTGGGATTTTCAACACATGAAGGTTTCTTATAAAAAGAATAAGTGATGCAGTCAGTCTCTCCTCAACTCTTAGCCAAGAGAGACTGGCATGCATAGTATTTATATCAGCCCTCTGATTACAATTAAAAGCAAAACGTGCCGCTCTGTTCTGGGCCAGCTGCAGATCAACTAGGTATTTCCTTGCTGCACTGGACCACACGACTGGACAATAATCAAGATTAGACAAAAACTAGAGCCCGCAGAACTTGCTTTTTGGAGTGTGGTGTCAAAAAAGCAGAGCATCTCTTTATTACGGCTAGACCTTTCCCCATCTTTGCAACCATTGAATCTATATGTTTTGACCATGACAGTTTACAATCTAAGGTAACGCCAAATAATTTAGTCTCCTCAACTTGTTCAACATCCACACCATTCATTACCAGATTCAGCTGAGGTCTAGCACTTAAGGAATGATTTGTACCAAATACAATGCTCTTAGTTTTAGAGATGTTCAGGACCAGTTTATTACTGGCCACCCATTTCAAAACAGACTGCAACTCTTTGTTAAGGGTTTCAGTGACTTCATTAGCTGTGGTTGCTGATGCGTATATGGTTGAATCATCAGCATACATGGACACACATGCTTTCTTTAATGCCAGTGGCAGGTCATTGATAAAAATAGAAAAGAGTAGAGGGCCTAGAGAGCTGCCCTGCGGTACTCCACACTTCACATGTTTGACATTAGAGAAGCTTCCATTAAAGAAAACCCTTTGAGTTCTATTAGACATATAGCTCTGAATCCACAATATGGCAGAGGTTGAAAAGCTATAGCACTTAAGTTTTTTCAACAACAGGTTATGGTCAATAATATCAAAGGCTGCACTGAAATCTAACAGTACAGCTACCACAATCTTCTTATTATAATTTTTTTTCAACCAATCATCTGTCATTTGTGTCAGTGCAGTACATGTTGAGTGCCCTTCTCTATAAGCATGCTGAAAGTCTGTTTTTAATTTGTTTACAGAGAAATAGCATTGTATTTGGTCAAACACAATTTTCTCCAACAGTTTGCTAAGAGCTGGCAGCAAGCTTATAGGTCTGCTGTTAGAACCAGTAAAGGCTGCTTTACCACTCTTGGGTAACGGAATTACTTTGGCTTCCCTCCAGGTCTGAGGACAAAGACTTTCCTCTAGGCTCAAATAAAAAATATGACAGATAGGAGTAGCTATAGAGTCAGCCACCATCCTCAGTAGCTGTCAATGCCAGGTTTGTCATTATTGATCGTTAACAATAATTTTCCCACCTCTCCCACACTAATTTTACCAAATTCAAACTTGCACTGCTTTTCTTTCATTATTCGTTTTTTTTTATAGATGAATATAATTCCTCATTGTTTGTCATGGGCATTTCCTGCCTAAGTTTGCCCACTTTGCCAATGAAATAATCATTCAAATAATTGCCAACATCAAATGGTTTTGTGATGAATAAGCCATCTGATTCAATGGGCACGGCAGATTGGGCACCTCTTGAAGGCCAATGGCCTTGCCCCTAAAATCACGAAATTCCAGGCCTGGCCCATAGGGTTCTGGTCAAAAGTAGTGCGCTATGTAGGGAATAGGGTACCATTAAGGACAGAGACTGGAGACTGGAGTTTGCCTGGATTGCCCAAATGTCGGTGAGGTGTTGGAATTGTTTAATTAGACTCCCAGGTCATCTATTGGCGATGTGGAGCAGGCAGGCAATAGGAGACAGCTGCTGTTGCTGATTAGTCTCAGGAAGCACTAAGTAAGAATTAAACTAGCTGCTGTCTTCACAACATTGTCAGGCTAGTGGGTGTTATGGTCTCTGGAAGGAATAGAATATAAATAGAATAGATATTTGAAGTTACATTTTTTTTCTACAGAAATKTATAATTTTGCTGTCACAGTAACGTGAGGAAGGCCCTTGTTATTGCTTTGCATAAAACAGTGACAGTGACAAGGACAGGCAGGGAACTGACCTTTCCCAACCTCCTTTGAATATTCTCTGAAATATTAAAGGGGTGTCATTCATAAAGTTGAGTTCTTTACTCTTCAAAGAAACTGTTAATAAGGTTGCTGGTCCGGGAACAGATTATGTCTGTGCACAGTGCCTCAATTCGAAAGATCCCTTCTACTTTGAAATGAACACACATTATCAGACCACTCCAACACGCATTGCTTTTTCATCTATAAACAAGTGTGCCGAGGCAACAATCCACAGCCCTGTGGTCACTCTATCATTCTATCAAGACAATATACTGTATGGGCCCGAGTTCAGATATATTTATGCTGTTGTGTGCAGTACAACAGACAGAGGTAATGTTCCAATATCCATACTAGCATACCAGTTACAAATATATTTACATTTGAGTCATTTAGCAGATGCTCTTATTCAGAGCCACTTACAGTTAGTGCATTCATCTTAAGGTAGATAGGTAAGACGACTACATATCACAGTCATAAAGTACAACCTTTCCTCAGTCAGCGCTAGTAAAAAATGACAAGTGTTAGTGCAAGAAAGGCAACGGTTGGGTGTTAGTTTGTTTTTATGTTTTCTTCTTAGAATGCAAAGCAAATACACTGCCTTATTCTCAGTAGTATGCTTTTGTGGGTTTAAATCATTGATTGAGAAGTATTATTTGAACAAATCTTATTGATAGGGGATAGTGACTCAATTCCTTTCAATTTTGCTGTTTTAACAACATTCCAATCTTGCCAATACTAAAGTAATTACTTTGGGACTGTCGTGACGAGCACGCACATGGCAAATCAGATTACCATTCTGCCACAGTGAAAAGCCCTCAGGATCCCATCCATCCATTCTCTCTAACCTTTTTTGTTGTTGTTGAAATGTCTCTAATCATCTGTGTATATTCCTGCCAAACCACCAAGAGAGGTTGAGAACGAGAGTTAAAAAGAAAGAGAGAGGATGAGAATGAGAAAGAGCGAGAGAAAGAGAGGGTGAGAGAGAATGAGCTGGAGGGAGAGAGAGAGAGGAAGAGAGAGAAAGAGGGAGCTGTACTACAGTATGAATGGAGGAGAACAATCTGTACTCACAATGATTGCATTACAGTTATTTGCAGGTTGACAGAGATACAGTTCTGTTCTTTTCTTAGTTTAGTACCTCTGTTCAACTCTGCAAGTAAATGAGATGCCCAAAAAGAGCATAGCCTACCCTAGCTGGCTGGTACAGTAGTCATGGGAAAAGATTGCTGATACTTTAACAAAAGCTTCTGTATGAAGTAACAATGGTCTTTTATACTGTAAGGGGATCTCAAACCAAGATTTACTTACACTTCCCTAAACTGTAAAGGGATCTCAAACCAAGGTATACTTTAAAGTAAGACTTAAGTAGTTTTTGGGGGTATCTGTACTTTACTTATAACTTTTACTTCACTACATTCCTAAAGAAAATAATACACTTTTTACTCCATACATTTTCCCTGACACCCAAAAGGGGGGCCTAATAATAAAGACATAATTTACCAGTAAAAACTAATGACCTTTTAATGTGGCATGAACACAATCAGTGTCACGCTCATCTAATGAAGAAGGAGTGGACCATGGTGCAGCGTGGTACGTGTTCATGATACATGTAACGGTCCTGACCTGTTTTATGTTGTTTTTGTATGTGTTTAGGTCAGGGCATGTGTTTTGGGTGGGCAGTCTATGTTATCTGTTTCTATGTTGGTTGTGGTTGCCTGGTATGGCTCTTAATTAGAGGCAGGTGTTTTGCGTTCTCCTCTAATTAAGAGTCATATTTAGGTAGGGTGTTCTCACTGTTTGTTTGTGGGTGATTGTCTCCTGTGTCGTTGTATGTATGTACCATACGGGACTGTTTGGCTGTTCGTTTATTTTGATGTCGTCTGTTTCCTGTCCGTGAGTTTACGTTTAGTTATGTAAGTTTATGTTCAGGTTTCGTCAACGTCGTTTTCTTGTTTTGTATATTTGAAAGTGTTTTGTTTCGTGTTGCCATCGTCATTAGTCAAATAAAAGATGGCTTACTTCCCGAATGCTGCATTTTGGTCTGATGATCCTTCTCTCCTCTCCTCGTCCGAGGATGAGGAGAGCAACAGCCCTTACAATACATTTATTAAACCTGAACACTGAAACAAAATAACAAAATAGAACAAAACTAAACAGTTCTGTCTGGTGCAAACACAAACAGAAAACAACTACCCACAATAACCATGTGGGAAAAAGCTACCTAAGTATGGTTCTCAATCAGAGACAACGAGAGACAGCTGCCTCTGATTGAGAACCACACCCGGCCAAACAACAAAGAAATACAAAACATAGAAAATGAACATAGAATGCCCACCCAGATCACATAAAAAGATCTCTTCGGTCAGGGCGTGACAATCAGTCATGATGCTTTCATTTTATTGTCAAACAAATCACTTCAAAAAGTAGGCTACCTGTGCATGTTGTCTACTCTAAATAATCCAAACAGTGCAATGCATGTACAATCACACCATTTGATGAATGGAAAAATACATCTGTTACAAAACACCAAAAAGTGTGCCTAATGACATTTGACAATTGCCATTGATTAGGCCTACATTAATTGAAGTGTCTTACTGACAAATGTACCTTTTTTGTAGCCTAAAAAAGTTGGGACACCTAAAATGGGACTGAAACTGTCCCGGGGAAAAGGGGGATGGTCACCCTAACACACAGTCAATTTATTACACTTGGCTACAGTCATGGGGGAAAAAGTAACGCTCCCTATACTTTCAGTGCATTTTTCTGAAAAAGGTGGGTAAACTGTGTTTAGTTGCGTTTACCCTCCACTAGGCCTACGCCACTGCCGGTAACCTACCCTCTCAGCTGAGGCAATTTTACACACATGGACAAACGCACAACAGGTAGACTACATTCAATATAATACACGAGTTGAACCAAAACATGTTTACACCCTAGTTCATGAGTTGTCCATAATTCATGAGTTGACTGCTTGGAGTCTTCACAGATCATGTGACATTAAACACTACCTTTCATTCCTTACATTAATTACATTTATGACAGTGTTATTTGTAATTATTAAGCATTCGACAATTGAATTAGATCATTGAACTTAAACCCTGAACGATTCCTAGATCTTGGAGATCTCGGAAAATGTACTGTATGTCACACCCTGATCTGTTTCACCTGTCTTGTGATTGTCTCCAACCCCCACCAGGTGTCTCCCATTACCTCATGTGTATTTATACCTGCGTATTCTGTTTGTCTGTTGCCAGTTCGTCTTGTCCCGTCAAGTCTTACCAATGTGTTCCTGTGTTTCCTGTGCTCTAGTTTTTGCTTTTCCTAGTCTCCCCATTTCTGACCTTTCTGCCTGTCCTGACACTGATCCTGCTTGCAGTCCTGTACCTGCCTGACTTTGATTTGGATTACGAGTATTTGCCTGCCTTGACCTACCGATTGCCTACCCCTTGTACTGTAATATATTCTGAGACTTGTACTATCCACCTCCTGTGTCTGAATCTGGGTCTTAGCCTGAGCCGTGACAGTACGAACTGGCCATGACTGATCCAGCAGACTCGGACCAGCTCTGCAATGCTGTCTCCTCCCAAGGATTCACAATTGGAAGACACAAGGAGTTACTGCAAAGCCTTATGGAGGGACTCAATACCCTGGCAGAATGCCAAGACTATGCTTTCAATACATTGCTGGAGCAATTCTGCGGGTTCCCAACTAGGCAGAAAGCCACAACAGTGATCCCCCAGACTCTCAGCAACCCCACCACCAGTGGCGCTTCTTCCCAGGCTACCCCGGTGTCCCGAGAACCTTGCTTACCTCCTCCGGAGCGCTACGCTGGAGATTCTGGAACTTGCCGGGCATTTCTCTCCTAGTGCTCCCTCATCTTCGAGCTGCAGCCTTCTTCATTCCCCTCGGACTGCTCGAAGATAGCGTACCTGATAACACTGATGTCTGGGAGGGCACATTGGCGGCTGAGAGTGCCTGGAACCTGGAAGCCCTGTTCGACACCTTCCGTCACGGATTATCGGAGGTGATTAAAGATGAGCTCGCAGCCCATGGAACACGTCTCCCCCATAGCCTTGACCATCCGGATCGATGGGCGGCTACGGGAACGTAGGAGCGAGAGGGGGTCTGTTTCTTGTCGCCCTCGCTCGTCCTCCAATTCCACATCGCCTCCAAGGAATCCCTGATGTCTACATTTCCAAGAGAATCCGGTGTCACCCGAGTTCCCTCGGAAATCACAGAGGGCTGTTGACTCGCCTCCTCCGGAGCCCATGCAACTGGGCAGAGCTAGATTGTCTCCTGCTGAGCGCTTACGCAGACTGAACACCAAGAGCTGTCTGTATTGTGGAGCTACGGAAAATGTCTTATCTACCTGCCCATTACAAGACCAGGCTCATCAGTAGGTACGAGTACACTGGTGAGCCATACTGGGAGTTTCCAATCTCTCACTACTCGTAACCCCCTCTATGCTATCCTGTTGTGGGGAGACCAGTCCAAATCCATCTGAGTGCTCATTGACTCTGGGGCTTACGAGAACTTTATGGACACTACCCTGGTGTCGGAGCTGGGTATCTCCAGTCAACCCCTTTCCATCCCGATGGATGGCAGAGCGCTGGATGGGCACTCTATTGGCAGTCGCCCACAATATGGTTCCTATCAACCTGCGAGTGTCAGGCAACCACAGTGAGTCTATGCAGTTTCTGCTCCTGGAGTCTCCTCATGTACCCATGGTTTTGGGGTTCTCATGGCTCCAGAGGCACAACCCCTTAATTGACTGGACTACGGATTCCATCACGGGTTGGAGTCCGTTTTTCCACGCACATTGTCTGAAGTCAGCGCAGCCTGCCCTGGGATGTCTCCCTGCGGGCTTGGGTAAAGCCTCGGATCTCGCCACCATTCCCGCGGAGTACCAGGACTTATGTGAGGTTTTCACCTCTGCCCGCACCACATTTCTTCCTCCGCATCGGCCCTACTACTGTGCTGTCGACCTTCTCCCGGGCACCTCACCATCTCGGGGGCAACTTTATTCCCTGTCAGGTCAGGAGCAGGGTTCTTTTTGTTGGAGAAGAAGGACAAGACCCTGCATCCGTGTATCGACTACCGGGGTCTTAATGACATTATGGTGAAAAAACATTACCCGCTACCACTCATCTCCTAGGCTTTCGAGCCGTCTCTAGGGGGCTGTCATCTTCTCCAAGTTGGACCTTTGGAACGTCTATCATCTGACTCGGATACGGGAAGAAGATGAGTGTAAGACCGCCTTTAACTTCTTTGGGACTGGGGGGCAGTATTGAGTAGCTTGGATAAAAATGTAACCAGAGTAAACTGCCTGCTACTCAGTCCTAAAAGCTAGAATATGCATATAATTAGTAGGTTTGGATATAAAACACTCTGAAGTTTCTAAAACTGTTTGAATGATGTCTGTGAGTATAACAGAACTCATATGGCAGGCAAAAACCTGAGATAAAATTCCAAAACCAGGAAGTGGAAAATCTGAGGTTTATAGGTTTTCAAGTCTTTGCCTATCGAATATACAGTGTCCATGGGGTCATATTGCACTTCCTAAGGCTTCCACTAGATGTCAACAGTCTTTAGAACCTTGTTTGATTCTTCTACTGTGAAGGAGGGGGGAATGAGAGCTGATTGAGTCAGGGGTCTGGCAGAGTGCCACGAGCTCAGTCTCGCGTGCTCCCGTGAGAGTTAGCTGTTTTCCATTGCATTTCTACAGAAAAAGGAATTCTCCGGTTGAAACATTATTGAAGATTTATGATAAAAACATTCTAAAGATTGATTCTATACTTCATTTGACATGTTTCTACGAACTGTAATATGACTTTTCGTCTGAACTTTCGCCTGGACTTGCCCGCGCCTCCTGAGTTTGGATGTGTGTACTAAACGCGCAAACAAAAAGGAGGTATTTGGACATAAATTATGGACTTTATCCTGTTATGGCTGCAGGGGCGTATTGAAAAACTGGAAAATATGTGCAAATTTTCAAACGGCCTCTTAATCAATTTTTGCTCTTACAATATGCATATTATTATTACTATTGGATAGAAAACAGTCTCTAGTTTCTAAAACCGTTTTAATTATTTCTCTAAGTGGAACAGAACAATTTTTACAGCCATTTCCTATCCGGAAGTGAGATTTCCAAAATCGATGTCGCTTTTCAAGCCCTTGTCTATAAAAGGCATGTCACTTAGGACTGTAGAAACACGTCATACGCCTTCCTCTGGTGTCATGCGGAAGTGAGAGAAGAAATCACTTGATTATCTCGGTCAGGGATTGTATAACAACATCTTGGAGTGAGAAGTGCGCACTTTATTTTTTTTGGAAGGCGCGAAGTTGGATCTGAGTAGCCTCCTGGAAAACCGTCGTTATAGGTGAATATGATCTCTGGCTTCGATTTTATTTGATACATGTCACAATATCATCCTAAAGTATGTTTTTTCAATATACTTTAATTATATTATTGAAATGTATTCTGGACTTTAGACGTGATGCGACCAATAATTTTTTCAAGATGGAGAGGTTAGCGTCGCACTGCCAGTGTGCTTGCTAATTCAAGAGGGAAATTGTTCGTTCTGGATCGAAATAAAGACATTTCTGAACAAAGGACCCCTTGGAGAACATTCTGATGGTAGATCAACAAAGATAAGGACCCAATTTGGGATGCTTTTTCATATATCTGTCGAACTGTGCTATGCTACCGTTTGACTAGAATCCATGTGCTGCTGTGCTAGCTATTGTAGTAAGCTAATATAACGATATATTGTGTTTTCGCTGTAAAACACTTCAAAAATCGGAAATATTGGCTCTGTTCACAAGATCTTATTCTTTCATTAGCTATCCACCATATATTGTTCTGAAATGTTTTATGATGTGTAATTAGTAGTTGACGTTGGTGTCTGTATTTTCTCTGGCTACTCCCGTGCGATTTCTGACTGTAGCTGTGAGTGGCTATGATGGTAGCAGTAATGTAAAACTGATTTATAGCTCAAATATGCACATTTTTCGAACAAAACATAGATTTATTGTGTAACATGTTATAGGACTGTCATCTGAGGGAGTTTTTTCTAGGTTATTTAGGTTGGTTCTAGGTTAGTTAGGTTAGCTTTGTGCATGCTACTTGCATGCTACCGTTGCTGTGAAAAATGTCTGTCTGTCTTTTGTATTTGGTGGGTGAACTAACATAAATATATGTGGTGTTTTCGCTGTAAAACACTTCAAAATCGGAAATATTGGCTCTCTTCACAAGATCTTTCTCTTTCATTAGCTATCCACCATATATTGTTCTGAAATGTTTTATGATGTGTAATTAGTAGTTGACGTTGTGTCTGTATTTTCTCTGGCTACTCCGTGCGATTTCTGACTGTAGCTATGATGGTAGCAGTAATGTAAAACTGATTTATAGCTAAAATATGCACATTTTTTGAACAAAACATAGATTTATTGTGTAACATGTTATAGGACTGTCATCTGAGGTAGTTTTTTCTAGGTTATTTAGGTTGGTTCTAGGTTAGTTAGGTTGGCTTGTGCATGCTACTTGCATCCTACTTGTGCTGTAAAAAATGTCTGTCCTCCTTTTTTATTTGGTGGTGAGCTAACATAAATATATGTGGTGTTTTCTCTGTAAAACATTTTTAAAAAATCGGACATGTTGGCTGGATTGACAAGATGTTTATCTTTCAAATGCTGTATTGGACTTGTTAATGGTGTGAAAGTTAAATATAAAAAAAAAATAGATTTTGAATTTCGCGCCGTGCACTTGAGCTGGATGTTGTCATAGGTGTACCGGCGTCGGGATGACGTCTGGCTGCAGCCATAACAGGTTATCGAACAAATCAAACATTTATTGTGGAACTGGGATTCTTGGGAGTGCATTCTGATGAAGATCATCAAAGGTAAGTGAATATTTATAATGCTATTTCTGACTTCTTTTGACTCCACAACATGGCGGGTATCTGTATGGCTTGTTTTTGTGTCTGAGCGCAGTATTCAGATTATTGCATGGTGTGCTTTTTCCGAAAAGTTTTTTTGAAATCTGACACAGCGGTTACATTAAGGAGAAGTTTATCTAAAGTTCCATGTAAAACACTTGTATCTTTTATCAATGTTTATTATGAGTATTTCTGTAAATTGATGTGGCTCTCTGCAAAATCAATTTGGAGGCAAAACATTACTGAACATAACACGCCAATGTAAACTAAGATTTTTGGATATAAATATGCACTTTATCGAACAAAACATACATGTATTGTGTAACATGAAGTCCTATGAGTGTCATCTGATGAAGATCATCAAAGGTTAGTGATTCATTTTATCTCTATTTCTGCTTTTTGTGACTCCTCTCTTTAGCTGGGAAAATGGTTGTGTTTTTCTGTGACTAGGTACTGACCTAACATAATCGTTTGGTGTGCTTTCGTCGTAAAGCCTTTTTGAAATCGGACACTGTGGCTGGATTTACAACAAGTTTATGTTTAAAATGGTGTAAAATACTTGTATGTTTGAGGAATTTTAATGATGGGATTTCTGTTGTTTTGAATTTGGCTCCCTATAATTTCACTGGCTGTTGTTGAGGTGCTACGCTAGCGTCCCGAATATCCCAGAGAGGTTAACACGGCTAGCAGGCATTACGAGTACCTGGTGATGCCGTTTGGACTGACCAACGCTCCCACAGTGTTCCAGGCCCTGGTCATTGATGTGCTCCGTGACATGTTGAACAAATTTGTGTTTGTCAACCTTAACGACATCCTCATTTATTCTCGGTCAGCTCAAAAGCACGTCCTCCATGTCCGACAGGTCCTCCAGCATCTCCTGGAGAACCAGCTTTTCGTGAAGGCGGATAAATGTGAGTTTCATCACTCCACCATCTCCTTCCTTGGATACGTCATCACTGCAGGGCATATTCAGATGGACCCTGACAAGGTGAGAGCGGTAGTGTATTGACCTCAACCCACATCCTGAGTGCAGCTGCAACGTATCCTAGGGTTGGCTAATCTCTACCGTCATTTTTACCCAGGGTTACAGCACCCTTGCTTCCCCCCTCTCTGCACTCACCTCTCCCAAGGTTCCATTCATATGGTCTCTCGCAATTAAGATAGCGTTGGAGTGGAGGCATTGGTTAGAAGGGGTGGAACATCAATTCTTGGTGTGGAAGGACCATAAGAACCTGGAATATCTCCGCACTGCCCAGTGCCTCAACTCCAGCGCCTCAACTCATCTCCAGGCAGGTGAGATGGGCCCTGTTATTCACTCGTTTCCATTTTACTATCTCCTACCGCCCGGGGTCCAAGAATGTGAAGCCTGACGCACTCTCACGTCTGTACAGCCCCGCTACTACATCATCAGACCCCGAGACCATCCTCCCTACTTCCTGTCTAGCGGCTGCTATCATTTGAAGAATAGACAGTCTGGTCCGCAAGGCACAGTGTTCTCAGCCGGACRGSGGSGGGGGGGGGGGGGGGGGKTGTCCTTGACTCTGCCCATTCTCCAGTCCTGGAATGGGCACATTCCTCGAGACTCACCTGTCATCCTGGCTCCCGTCGGACCTTGGCTTTCACCCGACAACATTTTTTGTGGCCCACCATGGTTACTGACGTCTCCGCATTTGTTGCCGTCTGCACTGTGTGTGTGCATAACAAGACGCCGCGGCAAGCTCCGGCTGGCCTCCTTCAACCATTCCGTTCTTCACTGCCCCTGGTCCCATATATCCTTGGACTTCGTCACGGGTCTCCCTCCATCAGACGGCAACACCTCCATGGATAGGTTTTCCAAAGCCACCCATTTTACTCCTCTTCCTAAGTTGCCCACAGCTAAGGAGACGGCCCAGCACATGGTGCAGCACGTCTTCCGGATCCATGGACTTCCGGTCGACATGGTCTCCGATCACGGTCCTCAGTTCTCATCCCGGGTTCTAGAAGGTGTTCTGCACCATCATTGGGTTGTCGGCCAGCCTATCCTCTGGTTTTCATCCCCATTCTAACGGCCAGCGAGCCAATCAGGACCTGGAGRCGACTCTTCGTTGCCTCATCTCCCCAAATCCCACCACCTGGAGCCAGCAACTCGTGTGGGTGGAATAAGCCTGCAACACCCTTCCCTGTTCTGCTACTGGTCTCTCGCCTTTTCAGCCCCCGCTATTCCCGGAGCAAGTGGTTAGCATACCTTCTTCCAGATGTTCGTCCGTCGCTGTACCTGGAAGAGAGCCAAGGCCGCTCTTCTCAAGACCACCTTCAGGTATCGACGACAGGCGAACCCCCACCGGACCCCTGCTCCCCACTTCCATCTTGGGCAGAGGGTTTGAGACTTTCCACTCGGGATCTGCAAAACTTTCCACCCCATTTTATCAGTCCTATCCCCATCTCTAAGGTTCTTAGTCCCTCTGCTGTTCACCTTCTGTTGCTCCGCACCATCCGTATACTTTCCACTCTCCATGTATCTAGAGTTAAACCTTTGTCTCACGGCCCTTTGTCTTCTGTTTCCTGATCCTGCCTGCTGTTCTTTACCTGCTTGACTCTGATTTGGATTACGAATATTTGCCTGCCTTGCCCAACGATTGCCTGCCCCTTGTACTGCAATAAACTCTGAGACTCGTACTATCTGCCTCCTGTGTCTGCATCTGGGTCTTGGCCTGAGCCATGATACTGTAAGTGTAGCTTTGCCTACGAAACATTTCATAATGTTTTGCCATGAACAGTTCTCATGGGCACACAAATCCTTAATAATGTAAGCCTATGCCATTGCAAAATCAAATCCTTCTAACCGAAAGAGTCAACTATAGGCCTACTGTCATTAATTTTGGATGGATTAGATGCACATTGATGTCTAGCTATTGGCTAGTTGTCTAGTGATACCATCATCAGTTGATCCAAGAAAGAAAACAAATATTGATAGAAAATAAAAGCTAAATAAATGGTCTACATCTTTTAGCTATGGACGGCACAGAGAACACCAATACCCGAGCGCATCTGAAAAACAAAGCAATTAGCAATCTAAACAGCTGACTGACAACAGCAAACAATGATAAATCAATGGATACATCTAATGCATTGGAATAAAGGCATAGGCTATGTTTTTAAAAATAACTTGGGTCTAGGACCCTTTTTCTCCACTTCCTGCCTGAATGATGTGCCCAAAGTAAACTGCCTGTAGCTCAGGCCCTGAAGGCAGTATATGCATATAATTGGTACCATTGGAAAGGAAACACTTTGAAGTTTGTATAAATGTTAAAATAATGTAGGAAAATATAACACAATAGATATGGTAGGAGAAAATCCAAAGAAAAACCAACCAGAATTGTTTTTGAGAGCGAGACCATCCTCTTAGAAAGCAAGAGATAGGTCATATTGAAAACTAGCTCCCTGGATGCAATTCCTATGGCTTCCCCAGTGTGACAGCAGTCTATGTTCAAGGTTTCAGGCCTGTAACTTCAAAAACGAATAAGAAATAACAGTTTTAGTASAGGGACACAGTCTTGGAAATTCGTGGTTGCGCGCGCCATGAAGACATTACGCACCTGCTAAAATCTGTTTCCTATTGAACATACTTCTTTCCTAAATAAATATTATAGTTTGATTACATTTTAGGGTATCTGAGGAGTAAATAGAAACGTATTTTGACTTGTTGAAACAAAGTTTAGGCGTAGATTTTCAGATTCCTTTCTCTGCAAGATAAACGAGTGGATTACTCAAATCGATGGCACCAACTAAACTGACTTTTTGGGATATAAAGAAGGATTTTATCTAACAGTTTATCTAAAGTGACACTACATGTTATAACTGGGACCCTTTGGATGACAAATCAGAGGAAGATGTTCAAAAAGTAAGTGAATATTTTATCGTTATATGTGAATGTATGAAACCTGTGCAGGTGGAAAAATATTTTGATGTGGGGCACCGTCCTCAAACAATCGCATGGCATATTTTCGCTGTAATAGCTACTGTAAATCGGACAGTGCAGTTAGATTAACAAGAATTTAAGCTTTCAGTCGAAATAAGACATTTATATGTACATAAATGTTTAATATCCATAATATTTATGATTATTTATTTGAATTGCGCGCCCTCCAGGTTCACCGGAAGTTGTCCCGCTAGCGGGACACCGATCCTTAAGAAKGGTGTGTGGCAAACAAGTGGGCGAAAATGAGCAAGTACAACAAAAAAATCGATGTGTTTAAAGGAGCTCAGCTGAAATTCAGCACTACTGAGTGGACAGCTCTGTGGACAGAGAGACCACACCCAAAGTTGGACTTTCGTTGCATTTAGGGGGAGCTCATGTCTCATTCAGGGGAGAGGAGTAAAGGGATCTCAAACCAAGGTTTACTTGAACTTCCCTTTGTTTAAATGGACATACATTATACCAATAGGGAGACAGTGTAGCCGTATTCAATGCTTGAGCACTGATATGACCTATCAAGTCGACATGATCTGCTCTGAGGGGGTGATAGCAAGCATTGCATACTGTGGCTCTGTATGTATCTCTGTAGGATCCGATTATGCCCATTTAACATGGGCAATTATGAGTAATAACCAGTACTTCCTACCCCCTCCATCACCCTGGACAGGAGCGGAGACCATGTCAGTAAGAGGCACAGCTGCTAGACGAGGGCTGACAGTAACATCAGAGATAGATCCAACTCCTCCCTTTGCCTAGGTGATTTGGTGATTCGGTACAGTGCACAGCACAGGGGAGAGATGATGGAGCACAGCTTGAGCCACTTCCCATATGCTCAGCCTGAGTCCCAAATGACACCCTATTCCCTTTATAGTGCCCTACCTTTGACCAGGGCCCATAGGGGCTTGTAATAGGTGTAGTGCTGACTGTTGCCATGTGTCACTGAACAGAATCATTATAGAGGCATGACCGAAGCCGAAATCAACCGCACATCCACATACGGATGAAATAGAAACTGGAAAGTACATTATTTCACACCTTTGGAGTGGTTGAAAACAACTCAACCTGAACGTCTATCCTCGTCTCCTATCACTGCTCCTTGTACACAGCAAACGGCCACTACAGTATAAGGCGAGTAGCGGGAGAGAATAGTCAGCAACACCAGCAGAAGTAGAATACAGCAACAGCGGCAGAAGCAGAAAGTCAAGCTTACTGAGATATGAGTCGAGGAAATGTATACTATGTAATACAAAAGCAGACGTTTGGTATATTCTGACAAATGTCTCTGCTTTTCCAATACATGTTATTGATTTCCTTGCTATCAGCTGGACCTATAACTGGACCCATAACTTCCTCTGAGGGTGAGGGTGGGGTAGAGAGAGGGCAGAGGGTCATACATACAGACATAAATCAGTACCCTCTTTTAGCGACCGAATAAAATGCAACAATCTGAATTAAAATACAGAGTAGCTTTATTTATAGAACACAGCATCAGTTTTTGCAAAAATAGTTCTATCATAGACAAAAATCGACTTGGTCTTAAAAGTCCAGGGTATGCGTCCCAAATTGCACCATGTTCCCTATATAGTGCACTACTTTTGACCAAAGCCCCTATGGGCCCTGGTCAAAAGTGCTGCACTAAATAGGGAATAGGGTGTCATTTGGAACGCACAACAGGTTACAGTAACAGAGTCTCCGATACATATATTATCTAGCAGAAGTAAGAGCAGAGGAAAACAGTAAATAGACAGGACGAGGAAAAAGCAGAAAATGAAATCGGCGAGACTTGTCATAATAATAAACAGCGTACTGTGTACAGGAAGAAAGAAAAACGACTACTTGAAGCATGCGATGCATAACGTAAGGGCGTGGAAATGCCATGCCAAGAGTGTTCTCTTTCTAGTGAATATTCAAATGCAAAACAAAAAGAAAAACAAACCAAAAAGGAGAACAAAAAATAGATTGGCGTACAACTAATGTCTCATCAGAATGGACAGTAATTCAGTACTATGGTAATAATGTAAACCGTGTGGAAATGAATTAGCCTGTACCCAGATCTGTTTGTGGCATCTTGTCAACTCATTTTCATGCCAAACATATTGGCGCCCAGAAGTGAATGGGATTCATGGAACGAAGAAGCAGGTTAGTTTTCAACTGGCCCTCATACTCCGGGAATGTCAGTGTGAACTATCAACTATCAGTACTTATCTATCTAATGTGTGTACATTGTACAGGTAGGCACATACATATAGATTTGAGGAAAGTCCATACAAGTGAATGACATAGGATGAGTCCCACATGGCACCCTATTCCCTATATAGCGCACTACTTTTAAACAAGAGGGCTGGTAAAAAGTAATGCACTATAAAGGGAATAGGGTGACATTTGCCATGCAGGCATGAACTATGACCCTTGACCTTACGTACGTGTGTTTCGTTGGTGGTGAAATGGTGCTTCATTTATTCAAACAGCCCAGGACCTCTGCTGATATATGTAACATGTATACAAAAAGGTATTTTTCAGGATTTTTTAGATCCGTTTCTATACAATAACAAGCTTTATTTAACAGGTCTCCAACTCAACCAAAAAAAATCCCGTCACCTGTTGTACAATAAAAAATCCAAGTTGCAATGGAGTTTCAAGACTGCAAAGTCCCTCTCCTACCTTCTCAATCTGCATCAATAGGATTCACGTACCTATTATTCCCATTCTATTATAACACATACTCTGTACATATTCACATACACACATCGTTTGGTGTCTATTCTCCGATCACCGATGTCAAACTGATGAAATTAAGTTGCGTAAAGTACCTTTCACTTTGTTTCAATACTAATGTAAAGATAATAAAACTGGAAGAATTTAAAATGAACTCAAGTCTTTGAGAAATGTGTAGATTTGTCCTTGCTGAATCGCTACCAAATTGTTGTGGATTGTCTTCATATTATCATGCCCTTCCCCACCCAGACCCAGATCAATCAAAAAGACATGAGATCCCTCTCAAGAGTACCTCGGCAGTAAGTTCCACATTCTGGTCAATTCCTATATCCTAACAAATCAACGTTCCCATAATCCCCCTCTGTAATGCTTCCTTAGGGCAGTATTCTGACTTGAGATCCGCAACCTTACCTCAGATTTCCGTGCAAATCGCCCAATGACGTCAACGAATGATTTACACGGAAATCCGAGTTACTTGTGCCTTTTTCAACTCTGAATGGTTCCCCATAGTAACCAGATGGAACCTAAACACAGCAGAGAGACAGGGAGACATTTATAAACTATACTGTAGCAATGGGGTGGTAGTTGGGTCTAGGTCTAATCAGACTTGTCCTTTTTCTTTGGTGTAACTTTACTGGCTACTGCGGACCCTACCGCTCCAACTCCTCCCGTCACCACGGAAACGCCGCCTTTGACTAATCCCACGCCGGCGGCCGGCACGCTGGTCACCACCGTCTTGGTGATGTCATAGCTCTTACAGCCCACCCAGGCCACGCCTCCCCATGTCGCGCCGACTGCCCCTCTGGTCATGTTGAAGAGACCGCCGGTCACCCTCCAGATTGCAAGGAATTTTTCAAGACGGGAGAGTTAGCACGGCACTGGCCAGTGTGCCAATGCTAATTCAACAGGGACATCGTTCGTTCTAGGTCAAGTGAGACACGGTCTGAACAAAGGCCTTTGGAGAACAGTCTGAGGAAAATCACAAAGAATAATGGAACGCCAATTTGGGATGCTTTTTTCATATATTCGTCGAATACTATGCTATCGCTAGCGTTTGACATAAATCAATGCAGCTGTAGTGTAGCATTGTAGTAAGCTAAATATAACGAATATATTGTGTTTCGCTGTAAAACACTTCCAGAAATCGGAACATATCTGTCTGGATTCCACAAATACTTTCTCTTTCATTAGCATATCCAGCCATATATTCTCTATGAAATCTTTTTCTGATGTGAATTAGTAGTTACGTGTGGTCGTCTTTTTCTGGCTACTGCCCGTGCGAATTTCTGGACGTAGCTAATGATGGTGGCTAAGATCGGTAGCCAGTAATGTAAACTGATCTATAAAGCTAAAATATTCATTTTTTTTTTAACAAAACATAAGATTTATTGTGCTAACATGTGTATAAGGAACTGTCATCTGAGGATAGTTTTTCTAGGTATTTAGGTTGTGTTTGGTACAGTTAGTTTGTGGCTTGTGCATGCTACTTCCATCCTACTTGTGCGTTGTGAAAACTGTCTGTCCTCGCTTTTTTTATGTTGGTGGTGAACTAACATTAAAGTATATGTGGTGTTTTCTCTGTAAAACATTTAAAAAAATCGGACCATGTTGGCTGGACTATGACCAAAGATGTTTATCTTTCAAATGCTGATATTGGACCTTTGTAAGTTGGTTGAAAGTTAAATACTTTACAAAAAATAGATTGAATTTCGCCGCCCTGCACTTGCAGTGGGCTGTTGTCATATTAAGCCCGATGTCGGGCTTGCAGCCTGAAGAAGTTTAAATGTATCATAAACTTAACTTCTAGACAAAATTACTCAGTCTGCAACCCAGAGTTTGTAAGAATTCTGGTTGAAATGAAACAGACAGACGCCGCAGCCCAGTTACACAATAGTCAACCATGTTTATTCGCTGAGCCCTAAATTCATAAATACCAATGCCACATTATTTATATAACACACAATCACACGTCGATAAGTGCTCCGCTCCTCCTTCTCTGACGAAAGACACTGCTTTATAACACCAAGTTTATCAACACTACATTGCTTATCCATATCCGCACCACAGTGTACACAATCTACTGCAAGCCCTAAACGGGGGTTCTCGCCCTCCCAGAGTGCGAGTGACGAGAAACTCCTTTCCTGTTATCAGGTTCACAAGTTGTCTTGTCACAAGTTGTCTGTCAACAGTTTCCTTCTTTTCCTCTTGCAAAAAACATTCAAAATACAGAGACAGCGGGAGAATTCTGTTAGTCTATAGTCTATCATTACTTTAAAACGCTCATAACTTGTACATCATTATGTCAATAATTTACAATCATCTATACATAACAATTCATAAACACTCCTAGAGAATGACTTACTTTGGTGTGAAGAAGTTGCAAATCAATCCACAAGACAACAGCCCAAAAGGACCTGTTGAAGATGCACATGGAAGGTGAGCAGGCTACAAAAACTAGTCCTATATCCACAGTAAACGAGTCCTCATACGCATAACCGAAAGTCGCCGCTCAGCAAGGAAGAAGCAACAACTTCTCAAAACCGCCCACTAAACAAAGCCAGACTACGGTTTCACAACTGCACTGGGACGACAAAGCATCATACTTTTGGAGAAATGTCCTCTGGCTCTGATTGAAACAAAAATAGAACTGTTTGGCCATAATGACCATCGTTATACGTTTTGGAGAAAAGCGGGGATGCTATGCAAAGCCGAAGAACACCATCGCCAACCGTGAAGCCACATGGGTGGCAGCATCATGTCCTGGAAGCGTGTGCTTGCCTGCAGGAAGTACTGGCTGCACTTCACAGAATAGATGGGCATCATGCAGGTATAAAAAACTATGTGGAATATGATTGAACGCAATATCTCAAGACCATCAAGTCAGTAGCGTTAAAGCTTGGTCCCGCACATGGTCTCTCCAACAATGGGACAATGACCAAGCATACTTATCAAAGTGTGCGCAAAATAGGCTTATTCAAGGACAACAAAAGTCAAGGTATTGGATCAGTGCGCCATCACAAAGACCCACGACCTCAACTCACACTAGAAAATCTGTGCGGCAGAACTGAAAACGCATGTGCGAGCCAAGGAGGCCTACCAACACTGACTCCAGTTACACCAGCTCTGTCAGGAGAATGAGCCAAAAAATTCCACCCGAACTTACTGTGGGACAGGCTGACTGAACATTTGACCCAAGCTTAACCAAGTTTAAAGGAATCCTAGCAAAATACTAATTCGACCATGTATGTAATACCTTCCTGACCCACTGGGAATGTGAATGAAAGAAATACAAGCTTGGAAATATAATCCAATTCTCTCTACTTCTTATTCTGGACCATTTTCACATTTAAAATTAAGTGGTCGAGGCCCTCCTGGGGCGCAGTGCCGTAGCAGCAGTGACTAGCAGTGCTAGCTGCGCCACCAGAGCTCGGTTCGCGCCCAGGCTCTGTCTCAGCCGCCGCGACGGGAGCCGCTGGCGCGACGCACAATCTGGGACATAGCCGATCGTCCGGCGCGTTAGGGAGGGTATGTTGTGCACCGATAGGGAGTAATCCTTGGTCTTGCTCTGCGCTCCAGCGACTCTGTGAGCGCGCGCCCAGGGCGGCCAGTTTGCGCCTAAACCGTAGTGGGGCGGCAAGTGCACGAGTAGTTTCCTCCGACACATTGCGTGCGCGCGGCTTCCGGGTGGAGCGACCGCTGTGTTAAGAACCCAGTGCGGCTTGGTTGAGTTGTGCTCGGAGGCGCATGGCTATTCGACCCTTCGCTCCTCCTCCGAGCGCCGTACGGGGAGTCTGTAGCGATGAGACAACGGAATAAGTAAGTTCAACTAGCGATTGGATACCACGAAAATGGGCCGAGAAAAGGGACAAATTAAAAAAATAAAAAATCTAAGTGGTGAATCCTAACTGACCTAAGACAGGAAATTTTATCTACTAAGGATTAAATGTCAGGAATTGATGAAAAAAACTGCAGTTTAATGATATTGCGCGCCTGAGTGTATTGTAAACATTCCGAACTTCAAACTGTATATGTGAATAGGAAATACATCATACAACTCACTAGAGCGATTTAAACTGACTCTTAGTCACACACCAACGACTCCACCATCATCAGCATTTGTATCCAAGTCAAGGCATTGTAAAAGGACCTCATTTGCGGACCCTGAGGACTGACGAATCAGACAACTAACTATTCCTACAATAATAGAGCTGACTACAGTTCAACACACAATCAAAAACAATTCTCCTACTATGTAGTAAGTTTGGCAGATATGGTGAACATCTAATCCTTTGTATGAGATGTTGCTAGTTCTAGTACGACTATTATTAAAGAGAGGCTCTGTGTCCCAAATGGCAACCCTATAGTCCCTTCATAGTGCCTTTCCTTTTGACCAGATCCTTTTTTGGGGCCTGGTCAAAGTAAGTCGACTATGTACGATAGGGTGACGTTGGAAAATGTTGGGAGGGAGTGATCACTGGCATATGTGGTCCTTGTTGTCGCTCATCGCAGGGACTGGAAGGTCAGCACTGCTCTCTGTTCTCCTCTAACATCTAACAGCCATAGAACACCCTCGAAGAAACTAATGGAAAGGTTGTCTAGCGCTGGTACTTGGTCTTTCAAGGTGATCTAGATCACAAACATAGTGAATCTATAAATAAGAATAATCATATTCTTTTTCTCCCTCTTTTCTCCCTCTGCTCTCCTGCTGCATCTCCCATCCATTTCCCCTCATCTCCAACCCCCCCCCCACAGATGGAGAGAAGGCACCCTAAGACGGGCGGGGGTC
>NC_036866.1:44972037-45077026 GCF_002910315.2 Salvelinus sp. IW2-2015
AGGCTCGGTCGAGTTGTGCTTCGGAGGACGCATGGCTACTCGACACCTTCACGCTCCTCCCCGAGCAGCCGTACCGGGGAAGTCCCTGTAGCGATGAGACAACGGAATCAAGTAATTCACTAGCGATTGGATACCACGAAAAGGGCCGAGAAAAAACGGAACAATCTAAAAAAATAAAAATCAAGTGGTGATCTAACATGACCCTAAGACAGGAAATTTTAATCTACTAAAGGATTAAATGTCAGGAAATATCCGATGAAAAAAACTGCCAGTTATAAATGATTTGCGCTGCACAGTGTATGTAAACAACTCTCCGAACTTCAACTGTATCCTCGTAATAGGAAATCTACAATCATACAACTCACTAGAGCGATTTAAACTGAACTCTTAGTCACACACCAACCAGACTCCACCCATCATCACCATAGTAGTCCAAGTTCAAGGCCATTTAAATAGGACCCATCAATTGCGGACCCTGAGGAACTGACGAATCAGACAAACCTCACACTATTCCTACACATAATAGAGCTGCACTACAGTCAACACACAATTCAAAAACAATTCTCCTACTATGTAAGTAAGTTTGGCAATACTGGTGAACATCTAATCCTTTGTATGAGATGTTGCCTATTCTAGTACGACTATTCATTAAAGAGAGGGTCTTAGTGTCCCAAATGGCACCCTATAGTCCCTTCATAGTGCCTTTCCTTTTGACCAGATCCTTTGTTTGGGCTGGTCAAGATAAGTCACCTATGCTACGAAATAGGGAATCTCTCTTTTTCCAACCAAGCCGCACTGCTTCTTAACACAGCGCGCCTCCAACCCGGAAGCCAGCCGCACCAATGTGTCGGAGGAAACACCGTGCACCCGCCCCCACGGTTTAGCGCAAACTGCGCCCGGCCCGCCACAGGAGTCRCTGGAGCGCGATGAGACAAGGATATCCCTACCGGCCAAACCCTCCCTAACCCGGACGACGCTATGCCAATTGTGCGTCGCCCCACGGACCTCCCGGTCGCGGCCGGCTGAGACAGAGCCTGGGCGCGAACCCAGAGACTCTGGTGGCGCAGCTAGCACTGCTAGCACTGCTCTAGACCACTGCGCCACCCAGGAGGCCCACCACTTAATTTTAAGAATGTGAAATGTCAGAATAAGAGTAGAGAGAATGATTTATTTCAGCTTTTATTTCTTTCATCACATTCCCAGTGGGTCAGAAGTTTACATACACTCAATTAGTATTTGCTAGCATTGCCTTTAAATTGTTTAACTTGGGTCAAATGTTTCAGGTAGCCTTCCACAATAAGTTGGGTGAATTTTGGCTCATTCCTCCTGACAGAGCTGGTGTAACTGAGTCAGGTTTGTAGGCCTCCTTGCTCGCACATGCGTTTTCAGTTCTGCCCACAGATTTTCTATGTGATTGAGGTCAGGGCTTTGTGATGGCCACTCCAATACCTTGACTTTGTTGTCCTTAATAAGCCATTTTGCCACAACTTTGAAAGTATGCTTGGGGTCATTGTCCATTTGGAAGACCCATTTGCGACCAAGCTTTAACCTACTGACTGATGTCTTGAGATATTGCTTCAATATATCCACATAATTTTTATACCTCATGATGCCATCTATTCTGTGAAGTGCACCAGTACCTCCTGCAGCAAAGCACCACCCCAACATGATGCTGCCACCCCTGTGCTTCACGGTTGGGATGGTGTTCTTCGGCTTGCAAGCATCCCCCTTTTTCCTCCAAACATAACGATGGTCATTATGGCCAAACAGTTCTATTTTTGTTTCATCAGACCAGAGGACATTTCTCCAAAAAGTATGATCTTTGTCCCCAGGTGCAGTTGCAAACCGTAGTCTGGCTTTTTTATGGCGGTTTTGGAGAAGTGGCTTCTTCCTTGCTGAGCGGCCTTTCAGGTTATGCCGATATAGGACTCGTTTTACTGTGGATATAGATAGTTTTGTACCTGTTACCTCCAGCATCTTCACAAGGTCCTTTGCTGTTGTTCTGGGATTGATTTGCACTTTTCACACCAAAGTACGTTCATCTCTAGGAGTGTTATGAATTTTATGTATAATGATGTAAATTATTACAAAGATGTACAGTATACGTTTAAAGTAATGATAGGACTATAACTAACAGAATTCTACCCTGTCTCTGTATTTGAATGTTTTTGCAGAGGAAAAGAGGAACTGTTGACAGACAACTTGTGACAGACAACTTGTGAACCTGATAACAGGAAAGAGTTCTCGTCCCCACCCTGGGAGGCGAGAAACCGTTAGGCTTGCAGTAGATTGTGTAACATGTGGCGGGATATGATAAGCAATGTATGTGTTGGAATAAACTTGTGTTATAAAGCATTGTCATTGTCAGAGAAGAGGAGGGACACTTATGACGTTATGTGTGTTATATAAACTAATGTGCATGGTATTATGATTTAGAGCTCTAGCGAATAAACATGGTTGACTATTGTAGACTGGCTGGGCCTCTGTCTGTTTCATTTCAACCAGAATCTTACAAACTCTGGGTTGCAGACTGAGTATTTTGCTAGAAGTTAAGTTTATGAACATTAAAACTTCTTCAGGCTGCAAGCCCGACATCGGGCTTAATATGACAACAGCCACTGCAAGTGCAGGGCGCGAAATTCAAAATCTATTTTTGTAAAATATTTAACTTTCACACATTAACAAGTCCAATACAGCATTTGAAAGATAAACATCTTGTCAATCCAGCCAACATGTCCGATTTTTAAATGTTTTACAAGAAAACACCACAATATATATGTTAGCTCACCACACCAAATAAAAAAGAGGACAGACATTTTTCACAGCACAAGTAGGATGAAGTAGCATGCACAAGCCAACCTAACTAACCTAAAACCAACCTAAATAACCTAGAAAAAACTACCTCAGATGACAGTCCTATAACATGTTACACAATAAATCTATGTTTGTTCAAAAAAAATGCATATTTTAGCTATAAATCAGTTTTACATTACTGTACCATCTTAGCCACCATCATAGCTACAGTCAGAAATCGCACGGCAGTAGCCAGAGAAAACAGACACCAACGTCAACTACTAATTTCACATCAGAAAAGATTTCAGAGAAATAATAGGTGGATAGCTAATGAAAGAGAAAGATCTTGTGATACAGCAGACAATATTTCCGATTTCTGAAGTGTTTTACAGCGAAAACACAATATATCGTTATATTAGCTTACTACAATAGCTAACACACAGCAGCATTGATTCTAGTCAAACGCTAGCGATAGCACAGTTCGACAGATATATGAAAAAGCATCCCAAATTGGGTCCTTATCTTTGTTGATTTTCCTCAGATGTTCTCCACAAAGGCCTTTGTTCAGAACCGTGTCACTTGAACCTAGAAACGAACGATGTCCCTGTTGAAATTATCATGGCAAAAACACGGCCATCCGTGCAACTTCCGCTTGAAACAAAATCTGCGTCGCATCACGTCTAAGTCAGAAATAAATTTCAAATAAATATAATTAAAGTATCAAAAACATACTTTTAGGATGAGTTTGTGACCTGTATCAAGAAAATCGAAGCTGAGGTCATATTCACCTATACGATGTTTCCAGGAGCGCAGTCCAGTTCCTACTTCCGCCGAGAAAGAAAAAATAAAGTGCGCACTGTTATCACTCAAGAGAGGTTCTTTTCACCCTGACAGAGATAATCAAGTCATTTTTCCTCACTTCCGCATGACAACCAGGGAAAAGTTGACGTGTTTGTACAGTCCTAAGTGCCAAGAGCCCTTTAAAGAGAGTATCTTGAAGAGAGACATAGCTTCTGGAAATGTCACTTTTTACAGAAATGGGCTGTAAAAAGAGTTTGTTTCCACTTAGAGAAATAATTAAACCTGTTTTAGAAACTAGAAGGTTTTATATCCAAAGGTAATAATAATATGCATATTGAACGAGCAAAATTGAGTACGAGGCCGTTTGAAATGGCCACACTCTTTCCACTGCTGATACTTAACTGCTGATCTTTTGAGCCATAAGAGTTAAGACATAATTCTCTTAACAAGGAGACAGAAAGCGTCTCCTTCCTGAGCGGTATGGCGACTGCTGGTCCCAGGTGTTTAACTTGTGCTATTGTTATCTACAGAAGAACATGGTAACTGCAGGCGTTTGGAATTGCCCCAAGGATGAACCAGTAACTTGTGGAGTCTACAAATTTATTTTTCTGATGTCTTGGCTGATTTATTTTGATTTTCCATGATGTCAAGCAAAGAGGCACTGAGTTTGAAAGGTAGCCCTTGAAAAACATCCACAGGTACACCTCCAATTGACTCAAAATTATGTCAATTGACCTATCAGAACTTCTAAAGCCATGACAATAAATTTATGAATTTTCCAAGCTGTTTAGAGGCACAGTCAACTTAGTGTATGTAAACCTGACCCACTGAATTGTGATACAGTGAATTATAAGTGAAATAATCTGTCTTGTCAACAATTGTGGAAAAATCATGACTTGTGTCATCGCACAAGATGTCTCTAACCGACTTGCCAAAACTATAGTTTGTTAACAAGAAATTTGTGGAGTGGTTGAAAAAACTTCCGACTTCAACTGTACACTATATATACAAAAGTATGTGGACACACCTTCAAATAAATGGATTCGGCTATTTCAGCCACACCCGTTGCTGACCCGTGTATGAAATCGAGCACACAGCCATGCAATCTCCAAAGACAAACAATGGCAGTAAATAGCCGTACTGAAGAGCTCAGTGACTTTCAACGTGGCACTGTCAAAGGATCCCACCTTTCCAACAAGTCAGTTCATCAAATTTCTGCCCTGCTAGAGCTGCCCCAGTCAACTTTAAGTGGAAACATCTAGGAGCAACAACGGCTCAGCCGCCAAGTGGTAGGCCACACAAAGTCACAGAAAGGTGCTGAAGCACGCAGCGCATAAAAATTGTCTGTCCTCGGTTGCAACACTCACTACAGAGTTCCAAACTGCCTCCGGAAGCAACGTTAGCACAATAACTGTTCGTCGGGAGTTTCATGAAATGGGTTTCCATGGCCGAGCAGCCACACGCAAGCCTAAGATCACCATGCGCAATGCCAAGCGTCAGCTGGAGTGGTGTTAAGCTCGCTGCCATTGGACTCCGGAGCAGTGGAAACGTGTTCTCTGAAGTGATGAATCACGCTTCATCATCTGGCAGTCTGATGGACAAATCTGGGTTTGGCGGATGCCAGGAGAACGCTATCTGCCCCAATGCATAGTGCCAACTGTAAAGTTTGGAGGAGGAGGAATAATGTTCCGGGGCTGTTTTTCATGGTTCAGGCTAGGCCCCTTAGTTCCAGTGAAGGGAAATCTTAACGCTAAAGCATACAATGACATTCTAGACGATTCCGTGCTTCCAACTTTGTGGTTGCAGTTTGGGGAAGGCCCTTTCCTGTTTCAGCATGACAATGCCCCCATGCACAAAGCGAGGTCCAAAAATAAATGGTGTGGAAGAACTTGACTAGCCTGCAGAAAGCACTGATCTGAATTGGAATGCCGACTGCGAGCCAGGCCTAATTGCCCAACATCAGTGCCCGACCTCACTAATGCTCGTGGCTGAATGGAAGCAAGTCCCTGCAGCAATGCTCCAGCATCTAGTGGAAAGTCTTCCCAGAAGAGTGGAGGCTGTAATAGCAGCAAAGGGGGGACCAACTCCATATTAATGCCCATGATTTTGGAATGAGACATTCGACGAGCAGGTGTCCACATACTTATGTAGTGTATATTACAATATACAGGTAACTGCCAAAATAAAGGAAACGCCAACATAAAGTCTCTTAAAAAGAATTTGGGCCACCACGAGTTCCCAGAACAACTTCAATGTGCCTTGGCATAGATTCTACAAGTGTCTGGAGGGATGTGACACCATTCTTTTCCAAGAAGTTCCATACTTTGGTGTTTTGTTGATGGTGGTGGAAAACGCTGTCTCAGGCGCCACAAATTCATCTCCCATAAGTGTTCAACTGGGTTAAGATCTTGTTGCACGCACGCACACACACAGAGAACAAAAATATAAACGCAACATGTAAAGTGTTGGTCCCATGTTTCATGAGCTGAAATAAAAGATCCCACAAATGTTCCATATGCATAAAAAGCTTATTTCTCTCAAATTTTGTGCACAAATTTGTTAACATCCCTGTGAGCATTACTCTTTTGCCAAGATAATTCATCCACCTGAACGGTGTGGCATGTCAAGAAGCTGATTAAACAGCATGATCATTAGACACGTGCACCTTGTGCTGGGGACAATAAAAGGACACTCTAAAATGTGCAGTTTTGTCACACAACACAATGCGACAAATGTCTCAAGTTTTGAGGGAGCATGTAATTGGCATGCTGACTGCAGCAATGTCCACCAGAGTTGTTGTAAGATAATTGAATGTTCATTTCTTTACCATAAGCCTCCTAACAACGTCGTTTTAAAGAATTTGGCAGTACATTCAACCGGCCTCACTACCGCAGACCACGTGTAACCATGCCGACTCAGGACCTCCACATTTGGTTTCTTCACCCGCAGGATCGTCTAAGACCAGCCACCCGGACAGCTGATGAAACTGAGGAGTGTTTCTGTCTGTAAAAAAGCCCTTTTGTGGGGAAAAACGTATTCTGATTGGCTGGGCCTGGCTCCCCAGTGGGTGGGCCTATGCCCTCCCAGGCTCACCCATGGCTGCACCCCTTCCCAGTCATGTGAAATCCATAGATTAGGGCCTAATGAAGTTCAATTGACTGATTTCCTTATATGATCTGTAACTTACTAAAACTGTTGAAATTGTTGCATATACATTTTTGTTCAGTATATATAGAAAAGACAAGTCCTGAACACTTGTACTTGACTCCCCCCCTTCTAGCTCTGAGTTTTCTGATAGCTACTTCATTTCGGAAAAGTGTACTTACTATGCCTGTGATATGTGGTCGTCCCACCTGGCTATCTTAAGATGAATGCACGAACTGTCATTCTGGATAAGAGCATCTGCTAAAATGTCAAATGTAAAACATGTGAGTATCGTGACAATATCGTATTGTGAGGTCCCTGGCAATTCCCAGCCCTAAATACAACTACATACACTTTATTGAAGCTGTCACCCACACAAGCCTGTTGGTATAAAAAGCTTATTAGTGGAAACTTGGCTTTACAGCTTGGGGAAAATAAAGGCACCTATAAAATGGGTAATGGTGTGTATGGTCTATGTAAGGTCTGTGGCTGTAGTGAATCACAATGCATGTCCATGGTTGTTGCCACTGCGTACAGATGACTGAGTCATAGGCTAAGGCTTTCAAATGTGGCATAAAATATGGACAGAAAAAGTAACTTCATAGGTGAGAGAGAGAGAGAGAGAGAGAGAGAGAGAGAGAGAGAGAGAGAGAGAGAGAGAGAAAGAGAGAGAGAGAGAGAATGCTTTGGCAATATGTACATTTTAACGTCATGCCAATAATCAATTGAAATTGGGGGAAAAGTGTACCATGCTAATTCATGTCTCCAGTGTTTAGTGAAGTCACATTAATTTCCTGATTAATACATCTACATTTTTGGGTAAATCCAGCCCATTGACTTCATTGTACAGTAAAAAAGGCATTTGCCGCCCATCACCTACTTCCTAACACAGATATAATGTACCACTTCACCCTGGGTGATAAAGTACCCCCTATCCCGTCCTTGCATGATTTGACACAGTGATGTATATTCTCCCGTCTCAATCCAAGCATAACATCGAGGTGACAGCACTGTATGTCTTTCAGCCCCCCTTTCCCCTCCCACACCCTTTGGCTTGACAAACATGAATTCCCTAATGTCGTAGCTAGCGAGGAGTGAGTGGTGAGCTTTTCATGTCGTCCTTTTTACACTGACAACATGTCTTTATAGAAGGATTAGCCATCCTGCTCCTCAAGGGCCGCCACTAGGCTATCGGACCCGCCACTATCTGACTGAGAACATGAACATTATACACGCAGGCTCCTTCACTTTTCTGCTAAAAAGCTGTATAGGACAAACAGGCCCCTGTTAAAGTGTTGTAACAGTAAAATAAAGAAAGTGAAGTAGCCTAATAGTAATCTCCAATTGGCTTACTGTTCAATAACTACCTGGAATACTATTCAACAGTTAATAAAACACATTTCCAGTAGCTTCCCATCTGCATTAGGTACAGATATAAAACCAACTGCGTATTAATATGTAGGCCCGCCAACAAATTCTGTCTCTTTCCCAGGCTGTGCCAAGTGTGTTGGCAGAGCCGTTACCATATGCTATTTATAGACATCTTCATCTGTGGCTGAAAGAAGCATATCCATGCACCCCCTCCTATACACACTGTCATTATCTTCGCCACGTCAACCCGCACCTCTGAATGGTGGAAGGTCTGTAATAGCCCTTCATTCACATGGCCCTAGTCAAAAGTCGTGCACTACTATATAGGGAACGGAGTGTCATTTGGGATGTGTGCCCTAGATCTCTTGATGCTGTCTATCCTCAAACATGGAGGCTTCTCATTAACAATAATGGAGGCCAAGACACACTAACACCAACTGTCACTAACGCTCGGTGTTATCACAACCCTGAGGGGTGAGCTATGGTAGAATGTCACAACCTTACACTTCCTAAGCAACGCCCTAACGTTCTACATCATTAAGAGTAGGCCTACCTGGAATTCTGCCTGGGTATGAACTCTCTGGAGATGTACAGTGCCTTCAGAAAATATTCAGGACCTCCACATCTTTTTTTCCACATTTTGTTACGTTACAGCCTTATTCTAAAATGGATTAAATACACACAATACACCAGAATGACAAAGCGAAAACAGTTTTTTTAGAAATATTTGCTAATTTATTTACACAGAAAAACCTTATTTACATAAGTACTCAGACACTTTGCTATGAGACTCGAAATTGAGCTCAGGTGCATCCTGTTTCCATGAATCATCCTTGAGATGTTTCTACAACTTGGAGTCCACCTGTGGTAAATTCAATTGATTGGACATGATTTGGAAAGGCACACATTTGTCCATAAAAGGTCCCACAGTTGACAGTGCATGTCAGACAAAAACCAAGCCATGACGTCGAAGGAATTGTCCGTAGAGCTTATTTTTTWAAATAATTTTGCATTGTCATTATGGGGTATTGTGTGTAGATTGATGAGGGAAAACTTTACCTTACACTGCTATAAAAATTATAAAACAATTTTGTTATGTTGGGCACCTACTGACCAAAAATATTTTTTATGATGTTTTGATAAAATAAAGGTTTAAGGAAATACAGGAAGACACCACATTACTACAAGACAAAACAGCTCAATCAAGCCTGATGGTCTTGTAAGTATAAAAGCAAAGCTAGCTTTCATTTAATTATAAAAAAGCATGAAAACGTAGTGTAATGGAAATAGGTCTTACTGTAGTGTGTGAAGAATCCAATACTTGACCTTGCATGCGGTACAAATCACATTATTGTGGAAGCACCTCTTCTAAGAGTATAAATGATAAACTGTTGGAGAAGGCAAACAGCCGAAGCAACCTGCCTACACATAGTCTAAAATACAAAACCAACATAGCTACTGCAGGAGTTCAAAGCTGTGTGCTGTAAAACCTTGGTAGAGCATGGGTGGAATAGGTATTGCTGTGCTCATGTGAATTTCCTTTATTTCTCGGCCTCAAACCAACGCAGTTTCCCTTAACACCGTGTTTCGTTTTTAATAATAATAGTATAAATTTTTTCGGGAAGAATTTCAAATGTAATTAGAGGTAATCACAATAAGCTTATCCTTTCCCAGAAGTMAATTTAAGCACAATTACAGTATTGTACAGTAAACCCTTAAATCAGACAAAAAAAAGACACGTTTTTGATTCCAAACTTGTGCAAGTATTGTGGACTCCATACTGTGACTTTTAAGAAATACACTAAGGCACAGAGACACATGCTAGAACTAAGAATATCATTCCTTTGAACCTCTGCGCTTTTGAAGAACAGTTGTGGTACTGCTCCCTGAGGAACCCAATAAGCCGCATCCTTGTGTTCAACTGGGAAGAAGGCAAGGGAACTTTAAAGTGTCTGAAATGGCACCCTATTCCTGTGCATGCTCGCAACTTCACGATCAAAGGAGACTCAGGCCGGTGAGGGTTTGAAGGTCTTTCTATGAGGCGGCTGAGGCAGTGCTCTGGCCCCTATGGATAGCCTTGCTCAATACAACCTGATTATGCACCACAGCAATAGGCGATCTCTTCTTATTTACTTTTATTTACTCAAGGGAGCCCAATTGAGACCAGTGTCTTATTTGCAATGGTGCCCAGAGGGAGAAAAAAAATCCTTCAACACAACAACAAAAAAGATAAAAACTACAAGACAGTTATAAATACATTACATCATGCTATTACAATAAGTTACTGTATAATAGTCAATTGAAACAATTGCCCAGACTCATTTTACAACAGTCTTAAACTACCTGATCGGCACCAGGGAATTTGCCATTTGTTTTGTAAGGTATTCCATAACTGAGGTGCGTTAAAACTAAAGGTGGAGTTACCAAACTTTGTGGCGACGAGCGGGACCTCCAGAGTTAACCAACCCTGCAAACAAGTTTGGTATCTCATATTTTTATATTTCAACAGGGAAGTGAGATATGATGGAAGTTTGTGGAGCAGAGCTTTGTAAACACGAAGCGAGTAATGTAGTGATCTACGGGACTTTAGTGAGGTCCAGCCAACCTGATATAGGATGCAGTGATGAAAATTAAAACTGTCACCTGTAATAAAGTGAAGGGCGCTACGGTAGATGGTAACCTATGGCTTAAGAGTAGTAGCTACTATATGTGACTCGTTTCAGGAAACTAGGCATATGTCAAGCATCACTACTTCACATGAGAGCCATTTGAACGTAAACTTATTTCAATCAAAACGCGTTTTTTGGCAGAAATCCCCTCTGGAAAATGTGAACTTTCATGTACCTTAATAACAAACTTGTATGCTATCTGTAAATACGAATAAAATTGTTAAATTACGAGTCAGGTTGGTTTAGCCACCAAAAAAGGCAGGAACCTTCCCGCTAGCCATGATTGGCTGAAATAATGGGTGGGCTGGACATGCTGAGAGATGAGAATTGCTCCACTTTCTGGAGTTTTGAAAACAGTGGAATGCCCGATGGAAATAGAGTATGGTAGCTAAGGAGATGGAGAAAATTATGGCGTTTGATTACAAATATGCAGAGGGAGTCAAAAAGTGTGCTACAAAACATCTGTCTCCGGATTACATCTTCAAACTAAGTGAAACCATGGCATCCATGACAGAAAGGGAGAAGCGTCCATCCATGTATATGGGTAAAATAGTCTAGCTAGCTCCATTTTCAGATATCACACCTTTCTAATTATTTCAGAAAGTTGTTTTTTATCAAGTTAAAGCGTTATTTTAGCTAGCTAGCTAATGTTTCCTGGCTGGCTCGCTAGCTAACGTTGAGTGTATGATCTGTGTAGTAATATTATTTGTATCTCAGAGCCATTTGCGATTTCTAGTTATAGCCTAATATTAGCGAGCTAGCTAACATTGAACCTGGTTGGTTAGCTACCTGCAGATTCATGCAGGGTAGTAATGTTATGAGTTGGGATTATGGTTCATTATTTAGCTATGTCTAAACATAAGACCCCACTATGCAAGTAACCATTTCAATATAATGTTCATGATGGGGGCCTCCCGAGTGGCGCAGCAGTCTAAGGCACTGCATCACAGTGTTGCAGCGTCACAACAGTCTGGGATCAAACCCAGGCTGTCTCACAACCGGCCGTGACCGGGAGTCCCATAAGGGAGGGTTTGGCTGGGGGGGCTTTACTTGGCTTGTTGTGGCGGGCCGTGCGCCTGCAGGCTGACTTCAGTCGTCAGTTGAACAGTGTTTCCTCCGACACATTGGTGCAGCTGGCTTCCGGCTTAAGCGGGCGGGTGTTAATCTTTTCACACGTACCAACAAACGGGTGTGATCATTCTACAGTGGTCCCTGGAGCGTACGCTCAAACCGGTGTGATTAGAATGCTTATTTAGAACGTCCAGTTTCGATTGATGCAACAATCAGCATTTGAGCTGGCTACACTGTTTTTTTATCAGAAGCATTTTGCACAAACCAGTCCTTACAAAGTTATGTCCAGAATGTGACCAGTTTATTTTTGGATGCAATGTTCAGACATTCACAGAAGTTTCTACAGCATAACACAATCTTCCAAACTGGAAAATGTAGGCTACATTTGTCCTATCGCTAACTGAGGAAAGATAACACAAATCAGTCATATTTTTATAACTCTCGGCCGACAGAAACTACAATATTAATTAGCTAATAGCAATTACTATTTATAATTCAGCACGTGTGAGCTCACCATTGATCTAAATAATTGAGTAAAACACTTTCTAGAAATCGTAAGTAATCCGACGATGGGTAGTTTGTGCGCACCGTTTGTTTTTTTCACATCAACCAAAGATAATAAGAGGAGATAAGATGAGTTACGYATATTTATAGTATACATGTTGAAGGGGGTGTGTCGTCTACAATCATTCACTTCCCTTCATTCACTTAGGGAAGTTTACCCGAAAGATGAGTGAACCATTCCCTCACCTCATTATACCTTCTTTGGTCTGACAGACATTTACGTGATCAAATCAAATTTTATTTCTCACATACACATGGTTAGCAGATGTTAATGCGAGTGTAGCGAAATGCTTGTGCTTCTAGTTCCGACAATGCAGTAATAACCAACGAGTAATCTAACCTAACAATTCCACAACTACTACCTTATACACACACAAGTGTAAAGGGATAAAGAATATGTACATAAAGATATATGAATGAGTGATGGTACGGAACGGCATAGGCAAGATGCAGTAGATGGTATAGAGTACAGTATATACATATGAGATGAGTAATGTAGGGTATATAAACATAAAGTGGCATAGTTTAAAGTGGCTAGTGATACATGTATTACATAAAGATGGCAAGATGCAGTAGTGATATAGAGTACAGTATATACATATACATATGAGATGAGTAATGTAGGGTATGTAAACATATATTAAGTGGCATGTTTTAAGTGCTAGTGATACATTTTTACATAATTTCCATCAATTCCCATTATTAAAGTGGCTGGAGTTGAGTCAGTATGTTGGCAGCAGCCACTAAATGTTAGTGGTGGCTGTTTAACAGTCTGATGGCCTTGAGATAGAAGCTGTTTTTTCAGTCTCTCGGTCCCTGCTTTGATGCACCTGTACTGACCTCGCCTTCTGGATGATAGCGGGTGAACAGGCAGTGGCTCGGGTGGGTTGTCCTTGATGATCTTTATGACCTTCCTGTGACATCGGGTGGTGTAGGTGTCCTGGAGGGCAGGTAGTTTGCCCCGGTGATGCGTTGTGCAGATCTCACTACCCTCTGGAGAGCCTTACGGTTGTGGGCGAGAAGTTGCCGTACCAGGCGGTGATACAGCCCGACAGCATGCTCTCGATTGTGCATCTGTAGAAGTTTGTGAGTGATTTGGTGACAAGCCGAATTTCTTCAGCCTCCTGAGCTGCTGCGCCTTCTTCACAACGCTGTCTGTGTGGGTGGACCAATTCAGTTTGTCCGTGATGTGTACGCCGAGGAACTTAACTTACTACCCTCTCCACTACTGTCCCGTCGATGTGGATAGGGGGTGCTCCCTCTGCTGTTTCCTGAAGTCCACAATCATCTCCTTTGTTTTGTTGACGTTGAGTGTGAGGTTATTTTCCTGACACCACACTCCGAGGGCCCTCACCTCCTCCCTGTAGGCCGTCTCGTCGTTGTTGGTAATCAAGCCTACCACTGGAGTGTCGTCCGCAAACTTGATGATTGAGTTGGAGGCGTGCATGGCCACGCAGTCGTGGGTGAACAGGGAGTACAGGAGAGGGCTCAGAACGCACCCTTGTGGGGCCCCAGTGTTGAGGATCAGTGGGGTGGAGATGTTGTTACCTACCCTCACCACCTGGGGGCGGCCCGTCAGGAAGTCCAGTACCCAGTTGCACAGGGCGGGGTGTCGAGACCCAGGGTCTCGAGCTTGATGACGAGTTTGGAGTACTATGGTGTAAATGCTGAGCTGTAGTCAATGAACAGCATTCTCACATAGGTATTCCTCTTGTCCAGATGGGTTAGGGCAGTGTGCAGTGTGGTTGCGATTGCGTCGTCTGTGGACCTATTGGTCGGTAAGCAAATGGAGTGGGTCTAGGGTGTCAGGTAGGGTGGAGGTGATATGGTCCTTGACTAGTCTCTCAAAGCACTTCATGATGATGGAAGTGAGTGCCACGGGCCGGTAGTCGTTTAGCTCAGTTACCTTAGTTACCAGAATGCATTGATATATGTCAACAAACATGGTGTCCATTACAATCTATGCAATAATCAGAATGCATTATTTGTCATCAGGACTCTAATGATTGCCTCGCCTGGTTCACCAACTACTTCTCTGAATCGAGTTCAGTGTGTCAAATCGGAGGTCTGTTGTCCGGGCCTCTGGCAGTCTCTATGGGGTGCCACAGGGTTCAATTCTGGACCGACTCTCTTCTCTGTTTACATCAATGATGTCGCTCTTGCTGCTGGTGATTCTCTGATCCACCTCTACGCAGACGACACTATTCTGTATACTTTGGCCCTTCTTTTGACACTGTGTTAACAACCCTCCAGGCGAGCTTCAATGCCATACAACTCTCCTTCCGTGGCCTCCAACTGCTCTTAAATACAAGTAAAACCAAATGCATGCCTTCAACCGATCGCTGCCTGCTCCTGCCCGCCTGTCCAACATCACTACTTTGGACGGCTCTGACTTAGAATATGTGGACAACTACAAATACCTAGGTGTCTGGTTAGACTGTAAACTCTCCTTCCAGACTCACATCAAACATCTCCAATCCAAAGTCAAATCTAGAATTGGCTTCCTATTCCGCAACAAAGCATCCTTTACTCATGCTGCCAAACATACCCTTGTAAAACTGACCATCCTACCAATCCTCGACTTCGGTGATGTCATTTACAAAATGCCTCCAAAACCCTACTCAATAAATTGATGCAGTCTATCACAGTGCCATCCGTTTTGTCACCAAAGCCCCATATACTACCCACCACTGCGACCTGTACACTCTCGTTGGCTGGCCCTCGCTTCATACTCGTCGCCAACCCACTGGTTCCAGGTCATCTACAAGACCCTGCTAGGTAAAGTCCCCCCTATCTCAGCTCGCTGGTCACCATAGCAGCACCTACCTGTAGCACGCGCTCCAGCAGTATATCTCTCTAGTCACCCCCAAAACCAATTCTTCCTTTGGACGCCTCTCCTTCCAGTTCTCTGCTGCCAATGACTGGAACGAACTACAAAAATCTCTGAAACTGAAACACCTATCTCCCTCACTAGCTTTAAGCACCAGCTGTCAGAGCAGCTCATAGATTACTGCACCTGTACATAACCCATCACAATTTAGCCCAAACAACTACCTCTTTACCTACTGTATTTATTTATTAATTTATTTTGCTCCTTTGCACCCCATTATTTCTGTCTCTACTTTGCACTTTCTTCCACTGCAAACCAACCATTCCAGTGTTTTTTTTGTTTTTATTTACTTGCTGTGTTGACTCACTTCGCCTCCATGGCCTTTTATATTTTTATTTATTTATACATATATTTGTTTGCCTTCACCTCCCTTATCTCACCTCACTTGCTCACATTGTATATAGACTTATTTTTTTTCACTGTATTATTGACTATATGTTTGTTTTACTCCATGTGTAACTATGTGTTGTTGTATGTGTCGAACTGCTTTGCTTTATCTTGGCCAGGTCGCAATTGTAAATGAGAACGTGTTCTCAATTTGCCTACCTGGTTAAATAAAGGTTAAATAAATAAAAAAAGGACTCGAAAACGTGAATAAAACTGTAAATACATTTTGCTCCATACATAAATAGATACATAGATACGGGGCGGCAGGTAGCCTAGTGGTTAGAGCGTTGGACTAGCAACCAAAAGGTTGCAAGATCGAATCCCCAAGCTGACAAGGTAAAGATCTGTTGTTCTGCCCCTGAACAAGGCAGTAGGCCGTCATTGAAATAAAGAATTTGTTCTTAACTGACTTGCCTAGTTAAATAACGGGGAAAAAATTTAAAATACATACATACTGTATGCGCCTACAGTAGAAACGACAACACGATACAGACAATTAGCAGGCAGCGTGTGTTAACTGTCCTGTTGTGTAATGAAAATAAAGAATTTGTTCTTAACTGACTTGCCTAGTTAAATAACGGGGAAAAAATTAAAAATACATACATACTGTATGCGCCTACAGTAGAAACGACAACACGATACAGACAATTAGCAGGCAGCGTGTGTTAACTGTCCTGTTGTGTAATAATTACATTTTGGGCTGGCCTTCCGGGCAGTGCTAGCTGTGCCACCAGAGATTCTGGGTTCGAGCCCAGGCTCTGTCGCAGCCGGCCACGACCGGGAGGCCCATGGGGCGGCGCACAATTGGCCCAGCGTCGTCCGGGTTAGGGAGGGTTGTGGCCGGCAGGGATATCCTTGTCTCATCGTGCACTAGCGTCTCCTGTGGCGGGCCGGGCGCAGTGCACGCTGACCAGGTCGCCAGGTGTACAGTGTTTCCTCCGACACATTGGTGCGGCTGGCTTCCGGGTTGGATGTGCATTGTGTCAAGAAGCAGTGCGGCTTGGTTGGGTTGTGTTTCGGAGGACGCATGGCTCTCGACCTTCGCCTCTCCCGAGTCCGTACGGGAGTTGCAGCGTTGACACAAGACTGTAACTACTACCGATTGGATACCACAAAATTGGGGAGAAAAAAAGGGGAAAAAAAAATATTTAAAATAAAATAATAATCACATTTTGGAACAGTGAGTGCCTTCTGACATCAATTTCTTTCCATTGTTCCTCAGCTGCATTTCTAGCTCTGAGTCTCTACTTTTATCCAATGTAAAAAACAACATTTCAAATTTTGCAACATAAGACTGAATCAAGCCGATCGGTCACATATAACCTACACAGTGTTTCAACTCGGAACCAACCCACTAATTCTACACAGCATCCTTTCCATCCTCTGCAGTGAGAATGTGAGATACATCAAATCTAGGCCTATATACCATCCATAGAACCGAATTTCACTGACCGATAATAAACCAAGCTGCTGATGGAGCCAAATATTCCCTCACTGCCTGTGTGCTGGAACAACCTCTAAAACGATCCATTGACTGTGTCCTAAATGGCACCCTATTCCCTGCATAGTGCACTACTTTTGACCAGAGCCCTATGGTAGTGTAGTGTACTCTATAGGGCAGGGTTATTAAACTCTTACCCTATGAGGTCTGAAGCCTGCTGGTTTTCTGTTCTGCCTGATAATTAATTGCACCCACCTGGTGTCCCAGGTCTAAATCAGTCCCTGGATAGAGGGGAACCATTTTTTTAAAAGCAGTGGAACTGGCCTTGAGGTCCAGAGTTGAATTTGAGGGATATAGGGAATAGGGTGCCATTTAGGACACATCATTGTCTCTTCTTAGTGAGGAGCTCCTCTCAGGGGGCCAGCATATTGCAGAGGTAAGGTATGCCTACCATAATGCTTGCCATAAATAATAATCCCATAAAACAAAAAGACAATGGCTCCCTCCCAAATTGCAACCTCTTCCCTATGTAGTGGACTTCCTTTGACCAGGGCTCCAATCAAAAGTAGTGCACTATATAGCGTAAAGGGTGCTATTTAGGACATTGACAATAAACCTGTTGAGGGTATAATATCTGCATGGTAGTTAAACTCTAACAGAGGAGAGAGCTATAGCAGCCTGCAGGCTAATTCAGCCTCTGCTGAGTCTCAGGGAATAGGGCAGCGTGCCAAACGGCACCCTATAATAGCATTCCCTATATAGCCCCATAGTTTCTGGTGAAAAAAATAGGGTCCCATTTGGGACGAGGAGGAAGAGGATCTAGACTGCAGCATGTAGATACTGCAGTGTGGAGACTACCAAGTCTCAGATGGACCATTACAGGCACGCACACACACACTAGACCATTAGAGACTAGCTTTAATGTGCGCTGATAAGCATACAGGGAGCTAGGAGCTGCTGCTCGTGGCATGGCATCATCTCTCTCCTTTGTGTGTGTGTGTGTGAGAATGTTACATGGGACCCTGGTGGACTACTGTACAGTATATAGATCCTCACTCAGCCCCTACCATGGCCTCCACCCTAGTAATAGACTATTCTCTCTGATACCGGACGGCAAGTGGTACCGGAGTGCCAAGTCTAGGTCCAAGAGGCTTCTAAACAGCTTCTACCCCCAAGCCATAAGACTMCTGAACATCTAATYAAATGGCTACCCAGAMTATTTGCATTGTCCCCCCCTTTACGCCGCTGCTACTTTCTGTTATTATCTATGCATAGTCACTTTAATAACTCTACCTAGATGTACATATTACCTCAATTACCTCGACTAACCGGTGCCCCCGCACATTGACTCTGTACCCGGTATCCCCTGTATATAGTCTCACTATTGTTATTTTACTGCTGCTCTTTAACTACTTGTTACTTTAATTTCTTATTCTTACTCATATTTTTTAAACTGCATTGTTGGTTAGGGGCTTGTATTAAGCATTTCCCTGTAAGGTCTATCTGTACCTGTTGTATTCGGCGCATGTGACTAATACAATTTGACTTGATTAAGCACCTCATAACATCTTAATGGGAATCCCAGGCCTGCTCCTAAGTGATTACACAACCAAGAGCTCCATGCATGCTGCTATAACAGACACGATCTATCTACCTGGTCCCAGATATTTTTGGTCTGTTTTGCCAACAGTGTTAGGGGTGACAATGGCAATAGGAGACAAGGTTATATACTGAGTAGGGCTGGGAATTGCCAGGGACCTCACAATACAATATTACCACGATACTTAGGTGCTGATATGATATGATGTCCCAAACATATTGCTCACCCTAGCCTGCTGCAGTGGGACAAGACAGAGCCATAACAACGAGTTTTGATCAGTCATGGAAATATAGGGACAAATACTGGAGTTTTGGTGAAGGTGCAGACAACAAGTGCAAAAACAATATTGCGATATTGTCAAAATGACACGATATATCATCAAGAATAATATTCCGATATGTAACAATCGATTTCCCCCCCTCCATCACTAACATAGCAGATGCCATTCGTCCTGGGCCTGCATTGCAGCTTAAAAAGCTAACCAGGACTTTTCTGTGTTTATTTATTTGAGAGCTTTATGCGAAATACAGCTCGCCTCTCTGATCCTTTAATATCCTTACGTGTTTAAGTAAGTATGACTTTACACTTGACTGGTCCATAACAAATCACCAAAAGAACAGCTGGATTCCTCTGCATGCACACAGACACACACACATGCACACACACACAGACACACTCGCTCTATGCTCTCAGATAAGGCTATGGTGTTTAGCTTTCACAGCACACACAGCTTTGCGTTTAGTGTGTGCCTGGACCTTGGATTCGTCAAACCATTTCACAATCACAGTCTTTTTGTCGGATTAGATTTGTCCTATTTCTCGAAAACACAGCTTAGCGCTAAAACAATTCTATRCACAAGGATGTGAAACAGAGAATGATATCAATACCATACTGCTCTCTCAATCAATAGATAGCTCTGAGTATTTGGGACAAGGTGCGAAGAGGGAAGGCAGGAAGCCTCGAGGTAAATACAAACACTAGTCTATGTGAACAAGGAGAGCAGTCGGAACTCAGGAGATCTACAGTGGAGACTACCACCTCACCTCAGTGTCTCATTGAGGGAGATAACAGGAGAAATAAACGTCGCATCTGATACAGGCTGTTAGTGTCCCCAGCAACCTGGAAATAGTTGGTAAGTACACAACAAACACAATAATTGTGATTTCTCCAGATTGAATGTAATATAATAACTGTTATGTCTACTTTAAGGAATAATAGACTGGTTCTGTGTCTTAGGCTGAGTTTACACAGGCATTTAAAAAATATATATATAATTAAAAACGAATTGCTCTTTGGACCTATCAGATCAGCTCTGAAAAATATATGATGTGAATGGTCAAAAGATCAATTAGTGGAAAAAAATWTCAGAATTGGGCTGCCTGTGTAAACACAGCCTAATTGGTTCGACTATCAACCTCATCTAAAAGGCAATGGGGGTAAAAATTGACAACAAATAGACCTGTTATTTAAATATAAGAACTAGAATAGACCCCAAATAACACATTTGTTCACAATTTGTTAGACTAATTTCTAAACCCAGAGGCCCAAACATTGCCATACTTCCGGGAACACCTCGTGAAGAAGACTCGATAGACCAGACAGGGGTTTGGGGATTCAATGGGAGAAATGACATTTTTGTCTTTAGTTGTTCATTTTCTCCTAATCTAAAGCCAAAACCTAGTTTCGAGCCAATGTCTGAAGTAGCTGAACATGTTATTACTCCAACCTCGTGAAAGTGACACGTATTCATTTCAGTCAAAAAAACGGCACGAGACAACCGTTAGGCCTGATGACGCGTTTCTGCACATTAGCTTAGCTAGCCAACATCACAATGACATCGCCTATAAGCATGATCAAGAATTTCTATTGGAGAGGGCAGTTTCTGGATATCCTAGTTTGTAGTGTCTTTGCTAATTCCACACTGTTTCTCAATTACCTGAAAATAAAATGACAGTTCGCCGACTGTTTTTGTCACCATACAGCCTCCCCCACATCACCCCAGAGTGAGCCGAGCATCTCTCTCAGCTTCTCTCTCGGTGCTTCTTAATTAGTGTTGTCTCAAGGAAGACAAAGCAATGCGGAGCTGAGCAGTGCTGACTGAGGTGATGACTGTAGTCTCAGTGAACTCAAACCTTCTCCACGGTACAGCACACCTCATATATGCAATGCAATTATCTCGACCTAGCAATTGAAATTATACGTTTCTCACTCAGATGCCTTGGAGCACTTTAAGGCACCCTGTTCCCTATTTAGTGCACTACTTTTGTTGACCAGAGCAAAAGTAGTGCACTACAAAGGGAATAGGGTGCCAATTGGGACACAGCCCAAAACACTTTAAAAACTCACTCTGTTTTGCTTAGCTTCAAGTTCCTCGGGCGTACACATCATGGTGTACACATCACGGCGTACACATCGCAGACAATCTGAAATGGTCCACCCACACAGACAGTGTGGTGAAGAAGGCGCAACAGCTCTTCTTTAACATCAGAAGAATGAAGAAATTTGTCTTGGCCCCTAATTTGTCTTGGCCCCTAACACACTTTTACAGATGCACCATTGAGAGCATCCTGTCGGGCTGTATCACTGCCTGGTACGGCAACTGCACCGCACGCAACCGCAGGGCTCTCCAGAGGGTGGTGCGGTCTGCCCAACGCATCACCGATCACACTACCTGCCCTCCAGGACACCTACACCCGATGTCACAGGAAGGCCAAAAAGATCATCAAGGACATCAACCACCCGAGCCACGGCCTGTTCACCCCGCTATCATCCAGAAGGCGAGGTCAGTACAGGTGCATCAAAGCTGGGACTGAGAGACTGAAAAACAGCTTCTATCTCAAGGCCATCAGACTGTTAAATAGCCATCACTAGCCGGCCTCCACCCAGTACTTGCCCTGAACTTAGTCACTGTCACTAGCCGGCTACCACCCGGTTACTCAACCCTGCACCTTAGAGGCTGCTGCCCTATGTACATAGTCATGGAATCAGTGGTTACTTTAATAATGGAACACTCGTCACTTTAATAATGTTTACATACCGGTTTACTAATTTCATATGTATATACTGTAATCTATTCAATGCCACTCTGACATTGCTTGTCCTAATATTTATATATTTCTTAATTCCATTCTTTTACTTTGAGTTTTGTGTGTATTGTTGTGAATTGTTATATACTACTGCACTGTTGGAGCTCTGAACACAAGCATTTCGCAACACCCGCAATAACATCTGCTAGATACAGTATGTGCACGTGACCAATACAATTTGATTTGACATAAGAATGATTTGATTTGACCTACCTACACCGGCGTCAAATAGGACACTTACTCGGCTAGACTCTCTTGTTCGCAGCAAGGCCAGATCCGTTCTAGACCTGACAGGGTTGATACCCGGACTGCATTCTTTATAAAAAATTGGACTTGCTACTTGCACACTCAGTATTATAGAAACAATCTCTAAACATAGGCTGAGCAATAGGCTTGATTTCGTAAGCTCCTTATAATATAGGATACTGAAATAGCATGGATAGGGCTACATTGAAATGTTTCTTTCAGAAGAAATGTGAAAAGCGTATGCATAACCATGGTAGCAATTGAAAGGGAACGGTTTGGAGATAATGGGAAAATGTGAGTACACAGCCAAAGGTGAGTACACAACAGTTCACCCGACACAAGACTGAATCCAAACAYGACACTGTTRATTTSATGTTCATTTGACATTTACTGTACTTTTCGCAGCATTTGTTGATAACGTAAATCTGAAAATACTCCGGATACATTCAATGACATGATGTTCCTGGAAAATGTGGGACAGGTGCAACATAAGACAAAACAATTACAAGGATTTGAGTGAGAGGAATAACTGGTGTCTCCAAGTGGCCACAAAGTGTGCACAGTTCCTAAGCAATTTCAATGCCCTTTTATGACTCAAAGAAGAGTCTTCAACTATTAGATACTTTTTTKGAGCTCTCCTAGCGGTGCCGTTGAGGAATTTGAGCAAGCACACTTGTAGTTGTTTTGTTCGGGAACAATCACACAATTACTGTTGTTGCTTAGGCAATCCAAAAACGGTCCCATAATTAATCACAATCTGGGTCAGGTGGGAATGATTTGGAAGATTGTTCTATTGCCAACATGACTAGCTAAGTTATAAAATACGATCTTACAGTGTTACCTGTCAAAAGAAAAGAAAAAAAAAAATTGGGGGTGTGTATAGAAAGGAGTCATGATTGCATTCAGGTGCATGTGCGCCGGCTAATTTTCTTCACAATAAACAAACACAGGCTTATTCTATTCAGAACAACCCAGGGTATGACGTCATGTCATCTTGGAGCTGTCCATCAAACAAAGTGATCATAAACGTCGACACTGCGTGAGCTTTATGATTTGGAAATGTGAAGTGCACATTTCCCCGGGTTGCTTGGCTTGCTTGTACGACATCAAAGAGGTATTTTATTATAACTCCTCGACGTCTTACCTTTCAAAATACATAGAGTCCTTTTACTTTACAGCATTTCCCTCACTCAGACAACCAAAAATGTGCTAAAGAGTTGCCCAATTACCCGGAAGGGATAGGGGCATCTTCTCATTGCGCGTGTCGCTCAAGTTCAGCTCGGTTGTCAGTCAAAACCGATACAGCACTTTAAAGAGCAGAGCTCTGACGTCATGTATAGCATGATACTGTACAGTCATTACGTTATAATTTAGGAGCTTATTACTGCCCAAATCTGACATTTTCAACCCGTATACAGTATAAGTGTAAAGGGTTACCAACACCCCCCAGCCCCCACCCTGCCCAATTTGCCAGTTACCCACTGATATGTATAAAAGGGGTATAACTGCAAGAAAGTGGTAAATAAGAGGCTGTTTGAAAGGGGGTGATATAAACATTGCCTTTGTTTTTTTAACATCTTCTGTCAGAAATGGGTAATACAGTCAGTCACACAGACACGCACAAGCTTTGCTGACAGCCAGTGTACGTGCCTAGCTTGCTAACTGAACATGGTCCCCACAAACAGCAGGGCTAGTCAGGGCCAGTCAGCCCTAAGGATAACCAGGGCAGGGTGATGGAGACGTGTACGAACATCAGACAAACCGATCGTGTCACCTTATATTTGCCCTCGTGACTCTGCCTTTCGACCCCACACTCCTCTCCTCAAGGCTGCATAACTCCCTGTAACTCCCAACAAAACAACCTTCCAGGGCTGGGAATTGCCAGGGACGATATTATCACGATACTTAGGCGCCGATACGATACGTATTGCGATTCTCATGATTCTATATGTATTGCAATTCATTACTGTGATTTCATTGTGATTCCATGGTCCAAACATATTGCTCACCATATTGTCTGCTGCAGAAGGACTAGCGAGAGCCATGAGAAAACGAGTCCCTCCCTGGYCCCCCCCCCCCCCCCCCCCACTCTCCCTCTTTCACTCCCACCTGTCAGACTGTCTTCTAGTAAACTGCCATTACATTGTTAATGACTGTTGTTGGGTAGAAGTGGATAAGTGTCTAAGACGGATCACTGTTCAACAATTATCAATCTACAGCAGTGGGGAAACCAAGCAGGCAGTCAAATAATAGATCAGTCTATCACAAAATGCCTGTGGTAAATTACCTCATGAATCTGGGTAGGAGTTTGTGTGTGTGTGTGTGTTGTTAGTGTTCCAGCCAGCAGTCAATCCTGTCAAAAAAACAACAATAAAACATCACTCACTCATTACAGAATTCCAATTCATGTTTTAGAAGATTCTAGAATTAAAGACGCACTCTCAATCTTGTGTACAATTTCAGACACTAGTTTCGAAAGTGGTGCTCACGAGCCAAGACGGGTCCCCGTTTTTTTGTGTACTACGTCATCCAAATGTCTACTACGTTATTCATTTTGTGTGATATATCATACACATTTAGCAATTCGTGTGATATTTTACGAATCGAATTTGTGCAATATGTTACCAATATGTTGTGCTTAAGATCTCGGACTGCATCTTTAAAACTCTGTGGTCCTTCCCTGCTATTCAGCCTAAAAGAGTAAAGACCTAAAGTTACTCCTCACAGAGCTTCTAAATAATTTATTCTCTTCAGCCCAAACCTCAAAGAATCCTCGTGTTTGTCACCTTCTGAAGCAAGCCACAAAAGAATAACACTTTACCTCTCTCCAGACTCCTTATTGGGAAATAGCACTGAACATTGGGCATTTAAATAACTTTGCTCTTTCCAACAAAAGCATTAAAGATCAATCCAATTCCACAGTCATTAATAAAATGTCACTTTGTCTTTTGATATATGCCACAGAAATATGACATTTCAAGGGTTTGATGAAAAGGTTGAGATATTCTTAAAGATATTGCTCTTTCTATAGGGACTTAACAAGGAGGGAGGTTCTTCCAATGAGGTATAAGAAGCTCTCACTCACTGATACCGAGTGTACCGAAGTTCTGCTCATATTTGCATTTTATTTTTATTTTTTATCTCTCTGCACCTTAGCAGCCTGGTTGATTCCCACAAATCTACAGCAGGTCTCACCCCACCCAGGAGGGGCTGAGGAAACACGCAGCCCAATGACTGGTGAAATTACAAAAGCCCGAACGAGAAAGTAAGCTACAGTATACTGTCAATATCCATAGAGTAAACGGTGTTGAAAGTAAGATCTGCTCTACCTATTAAGTCAAACTATTTTCCTGTGGGCATCGAACATTCACCCAGAAAAACATCCCATATCATCAGTGTCCCCAAAGTAAAATTCTGAAAATGATTAGAAAATTAAAGTGAAGTGACACCCCAGGCTGCATATCAAAAGGGCACTCACTACCTATGGTGATAAGTGGTTTGTGAAGTGCGTGGGGCGCATGCCAAATTGCGTCCTGTTCCTTACATCGGGTATGGGCAACTTTGATGTGAGTGGGGGCCACAAAACATCTGAACTCATCATGAGAGGCCACAGTTACTTGCGGGTTCAAAATGCTTCAAGCTCTGTCAAATTGGCTGTTGATAATTGCTAGAGAACCATTTTCGGGTCTTACCATAGATTTTCCAGTCGATTTAAGTCAAAACGGTAACTCTGCCACTGAGGAACATTCACTATTTTCTTGGTAAGCAACTCTAGTGTATATTGGGCACTGTGTTTTAGGTTATTGTCCTTCCTTTTTAAGTAATTTGTAAAAAAAAAAGAAAAAAAAAAGAAGATATTATCCATTATATAAAAGATATTATATATTATCCAAAATTCGAAATTTAATCAATTTAAAATGCAGGCGGTAACACAACACGATGTGGAAAAAGTCAAGGGTTGTGAATACTTTCTGAAGGCATTGTATATGGGTATACTTTACTTCCATCGGCAATACTCACAATTCTATATGTACTGTGATTTGATAATGTGCACTGATAAGCATACAGGGAGCTGGTGCTGGTGGCATAGCATCTTCTCTCTCCTTTGTGTGTGTGTGTGTGTGTGTGTGTGTGTGTGTGTGTGTGTGTGTGTGTTGTGTTGTGTGTCTGTGTGTGTGTGTGTGTGTGTGTGTGTGTGAGAGAGAATGTTACATGGGACCCTGGTGGATAAGAAGCCCAGGAGACCTCTACTGTACAGTATATAGATCCTCACTCAGCCCCTACCTTGGCCTCCACCCTAGTAATAGACTATTCTCTCTGCTACCGGACAGCAAGTGGTACTGGAGCACCAAGTCTAGGTCCAAGATGCTTCTAAACAGCTTCTACGCTCAAGCCATAAGACTGCGGAACATCTAATCAAATGGCCACCCAGACTATCGCTATTGTTATTTTACTGCTGCTCTTTAATTACTTGTTACTTTAATTTCTTAATCATATTTTTTTTAACTGTATTGTTGGTTAGGGGCTCGTAAGTAAGCATTTCACTCTAAGTTCTACACCTGCTGTATTCGGCGCATGTGACTAATAAAATTTGATTTGAAGTAAAGCCCTACTATTGCTAGCTAACGCTACGAATGGAATATACAGTACCAGTCAAAAGATTGGTTACACCTAGTCATTCAAGAGTTTTTCTTTAATTTGACCATTTTCTACTTTATAGAATAATAGTGATGACGTCAAAACTATGAAATAACACATATGGAATCATGTAGAAACCATAAAAGGGTTAAACAAATCAAAATATATTTTAGATTTTAGATTCTTCAAAGTAACCACCCTCATGTGGCTGGTTGAGAGAATGCCAAGAGTGTGCAACGCTGTCATCAAGGCAAAGGGTAGCTACTTTGAAGAATCTCAAATATATTTTGATTTGCTAAAAATGTTTTGGTTACTACATGATTCCATATGTATTATGTCATAGTTTTGATGTCTTTACTATTATTCGACAACGTAGAAAATCGTAAAAAATAAAGAAAAACCCTGGAATGAGTATGTGTGTGAGGATCAATGCTGGAAACGAGAAGCAAGTACAGGGAGTGAACATTTAATAAGCTACGGACATGAAACAGAACAGGAACAGCGTCTGGACAGGGGAAAAATAACGACATCAGTGCTGACACAGGGAACAAACTGAGGAGCAGACAGATATAGATGGGGTAATCAACAAAGTAATGGAGTCCAGGAGAGTCCAATATGCGCAGTTGCGCGTAATGATGGTGACAGGTGTGCTTAATGAAGGGCAGCCGGAGAGCAGGAGCCGGCGTGACAAGGTGTGTCCAACTTTTGACTGGAACTGTATATATTTTTACAAATTGATACTTGGGGTCAAAGTATCGTTATAATATCGTCCAAAATAATATTGCGATACAGTTACGTATCACCCCCATGCGCCCCCCCACACTAATCAGTAGATCCAACAGTGTCTTCTCTTTCTGCCCTGATGGAATATTTCCTCATAATTCCTGCCAGCCAGAATTGCCAGCAGCTCTGACTCTGGGCTATTTCATCAGCAAAGCTGCGTACTCAAATAAAAAGGAGCAGAATAAAAAAAAAAAGGCAGAATTTTAAAAAAAAGTTTGAAAAGATGAGGGACAGGAAGAATGTGATTTTTAGCTCTAACAATCCATTCTTGCACCATATCAGGCTCTGGAACGCTTCATTGATGACGTGTTCCTTCTATTCCAGGGCACAGCAGAGGAACTTCATCGATTCCACTCCTTCATCAATACAAAGAGCGAACATTTGAAATTCACCCTCACTTTTGATGCGCATGAAACAAGTTTTCTTGACCTGATGATTAAGAGGAAGGGGGGGTGGCTTTACCACAGACCTATACAGGAAGCCGACGGACAGGAATTCCGTGTTACACGGAGACAGCTTCCACACCACACCCCTAAAAAAAGAGCCTCCCCATCAGCCAATACAGTCGCATACGCAGGATTTGTAGTACAGAGTGACTATGACAAACAAGCCTGCTATATGGATGAGCGTTTCAGACAGCGGGGTTACCCAGAGGAATGGCTACAGGGCGTAAGGGATCGTTACAAAAATATGACCCAGGATGACAGCCTCATGCCCAAACTACCCCTCCCTCCTGACCAACGCGTTCAATGCTTCATTCAGTACTCTCCACATTGGTAAATAGTTTGACCACATCATAAATAAAACACTGGCACATCTTGAGCACTGATCCACAACAGGAAAAGACGTTTAAAGAACCTCCGCAGGTAGTCTTCAGACGCGCCCCCAACATCAGTCAAACGGCSGTGAGGTCTGATCTTCCACCAGCGCCACGTAGTATCCTCCTAGACAATGTGCCCGGACGGTAATTATAGATGTGGCCGATGTACCCTGTGTAACTTTACGAACAAATGCCCAATGTTCAATCACTCTACTACAGGCAGGGCCATTAAGATTAAGGGCATCATTACATGTTCCACAAAAAAACGTGATATACCTGATCAAGTGTATTTGTGGTCTATGCTATGTGAGAACAACAAAACGAGCTCTGACAACAAGGATAGCAGAACACAGGAGTAATATCAGGAACCTTGACCGGAGAAACCCTGTGGCTGCGCATTTCATGGAGGCTCGTCACAACATCAGCTCTCTTAGATATATTGGTGTCGAACATGTTAAGACTCGTAGGAGGGGGGGGGATACTGATAATCTAGTACTGAGAAGATAATTGTATTGGATTCACCGTTTGTGTACCATGTCTCCTAAAGGTCTGAACCAAGAGTTTGATATCAGACCATTTCCTACATGGCCCCGAAGGAGATGGCTGACATTTTACAATCCCGAAACCAATTGTGCTGTGTTTTTTTCCGCAGTTTTATAACTTATTTTGTACATAATGTTTCTTCCACAGTGTATTATGACCGACAAGAGCTTCTAGATATCAGGACAGCGATTAACCACCTCGTACTCGAGGAATATTTTTTCTTAAACGAGTAGGACGGGAAGGATTTACTTCAGACGCCTGACAAGGCCCTCATCTCCGTCATTCGCAAGAAACTGAGATATCGAGGGCGAAGGTCCGGGTGCCTTGTAAGGATCCGCCGCCCGAGAGGGAAATCTACCTTTACCATCGGTCCTATTAACCAATGTACAATCAATCGATAATAAAATAGACGAACTACGATCACGTATATCCTACCAACGGGACATTAAAAACTGTAATATCTTACGTTTCACCAAGTCATAGCTGAACGACAACATGAATAACATACAGCTGGCAGACTTTAAGCTTTTTCAGCAGGATAGAACAGCGGCCTCTGGTAAGACAAGGGCAAATATATGGCAAATAGAAATCTGAAATGGATGATGTTGAGAGATAGATGGGAGGGGTTGAATGGAGCTGAAGGGTGGGACTAATAACAAGATAAACAATGTAAAGCATATGGGATCTATAAAATGTATATAGGTTCGGAACTTTTGTGAAATAGCATAGTTACAAATAGAAATCAAACTGGATGGACATCAGAAATAGAGAAAGGACTAAGAACAAACAAGAGAGAACTATTGTAAAGTAGACTGTGTCTGTAAAATGTGTATAAGATGTATAAACTGAAGGTAAAAGCAGAAGTGTTTATTAGTTTACTCCAATTGGGGGATCGGTGGTAGGGTTTGCGGAGAATTATAATAAAGGTATATTCTTTAAAAAACATATGTATGTCTATATAGGTATGTGTATGTACAGTATATATGTGTATATGTATGCATGCGTGTATGGATATATATATTTACCCCAAAAATATGGGGGATTTGAAATGATGCAGACAATTACATTGAAAGCAACATTCTTTCCGCAATATTAAGCTGATCCAACCCTAAAAATAAAAAATAAAAATAAGGGGTGGCGGTATATTTGGGGTGGTGGTATATTTGTAAACAAAAGCTGGTGCATGAAATCTAAGGAAGTCTCGATGTTTTGCTCGCCTGAGATAGAGTATCTCATGATAAGCTGTAGACCACACTATTTACCAAGAGAGATTTCATCTGTATTTTTTGTAGCTGCCTATATACCAYCACAAACCGATGCTGGCACAAAGACCCCACTCAATGAGCCTCACACGGCCAAAAGCAAATAGGAAAACGCTCATCCAGAGGCGGCGCTCCTAGTGGCCGAGGACTTTAATGCAGGGAAACTTAAATCAGTTTTACCGAATTTCTACCAGCATGTTAAATGTGCAACCATAGGGGGGAAAAAACTCTAGACCACCTTTACTCCACACACAGAGACGCGTACAAAGCTCTCCCTCGCCCTCCATTTGGCAAATCTGACCATAATTCTATCCTCCTGATTCCTGCTTACAAGCAAAAACTAAAGCAGGATGCACCAGTGACTTGCTAAATAAGAAAGTGATCAGATGAAGCAGATGCTAAGCTACAGGACTGTTTTGCTAGCACAGACTGGAATATGTTCCGGGATTCTTTCGATGGCATTGAGGAGTACACCACATCAGTCACTGGCTTCATCAATAAGTGCATCGATGACGTTGTCCCCACAGTGACCGTACGTACATACCCCAACCAGAAGCCATGGGTTACAGGCAACATCTGCACTGAGTTAAAGGGTAGAGCTGCTGCTTTCAAGGAGCAGGACTCTAACCCGGAAGCATATAATAAATCCCGTTATGCCCTCCGACAAACCATCAAACAGGCAAAGCGTCATTACAGGACTAAGATTGAATCGTACTACACCGGCTCCGACGCTCGTTGGATGTGGCAGGGCTTGCAAACTATTACAGACTACAAAGGGAAGCACAGGCGCGAGCTGCCCAGTGACACGAGCCTACCAGACGAAGCATGCATGAGAGCATCAGCTGTTCCAGACGACTGTGTGATCACGCTCTCCGTAGCCAATGTGAGTAAGACCTTTAAACAGGTCAACATACACAAGGCCGCAGGGCCAGATGGATTACCAGGACGTGTACTCCGAGCATGCGCTGACCAACTGGCAAGTGTCTTCACTGACATTTTCAACCTGTCCCTGACTGAGTCTGTAAATCCATCATGTTTCAAGTAGACCACCATAGTCCCTGTGCCCAAGAACACTATGGTAACCTGCCTAAATGACTACCGACCCATAGCACTCACGTCTGTAGCCATGAAAGGCTGGTCATGGCTTACATCAACACCATTATCCCAGAAACACTAGACCCACTCCAATTTGCATACCGGGCACTCAACAGCACTCAACACTGCCCTTTCCCACCTGGACAAAAGGAACACCTATGTGAGAATGCTATTCATTGACTACAGCTCAGCATTCAACACCATAGTGCCCTCAAAGCTTATCACTAAGCTAAGGACCGTGGGACTAAACACCTCCCTCTGAAACTGGATCCTGGACTTCCTGACGGGGCGCCCCCAGGTGGTAAGGGTAGGTAACAACACATCCACCACGCTGAACCTCAACACGGGGGCCCCTCAGGGGTGCGTGCTCAGTCCCCTCCTGTACTCCCTGTTCACTCATGACTGCATGGCCAGGCCAGGCCCGACTCCAACACCATTCATCAAGTTTGCAGATGAGACAACAGTGGTAGGCCTGATAACCAACAACAATGAGACAGGCTATAGGGAGGAGGTCAGAGAGCTGGCCGTGTGGTGCCAGGACAACAACCTCTCCCTCAACGTGATCAAGACAAAGGAGATTATTGTGGACTACAGGAAAAGGAGGACCGAGCACACACCCATTCTCATCCACGGGGCTGCACATGTGTGTCCACATTACCAACAAACTATCATGGTCCAAACACACCAAGACAGTTGTGAAGAAGGCACAACAAAGCCTATTCCCGCTTAGGAGACTGAAAAGATTTGGCATGGGTTCTCAAATCCTCAAAAGGTTTTACAGCTGCACCATCAAGAGCATCCTGACTGGTTGCATCACTGCCTGGTATGGCAACTGCTCGGCCTACGACCGCAAGGCACTACAGAGGGTAGGGCATACGGCCCAGTGCATCACTGGGTCCGAGCTCCCTGCCATCCAGGACCTCCATACCAGGCGGTGCCCTAAAAATTGTCAAAGACTCCAGCCACCCTAGTCATAGACGGTTCTCTCTGCTACCGCAAGGCAAGCGGTACCAGAGCACCAAGTCTAGGTCCAAAAGGCTTCTTAACAGCTTCTACCCCCAAGCCATAAGACTCCTGAACAGCTAATCAAATAGCTACCCGGAGCCTCTTTTACACGGCTGCTGCTCTCTGTTTATTATCTATACATAGTCACTTCAACTCTACCTACATGTACATATTACCTCAATTACCTCGACTAACCGGTGCCCCCGCACATTGACTCTGTACCGGTAACCTCGCTATTGTTACTTTACTGCTGCTGTTTAATTAGTTGTTACATTTATTTTCTATCTTTTACTTGTCTATTTTTTACTTAACACTTTTCACTATAAGTTCTACTACACCTGTTGTATTCGGTGCATGTGACAAATACAATTTGATGTCACTGATTTGTCTTGCCTTCCAGGTCTCCTACTTGGTCAATTTTGTAAATGTACAGTACATTCTTTTCTGTAACTACTACATATGCCCATCTCATTGATATCACATTATCAGAGATACACATCTCACTGATATCAAATGATCAGACATACACAAATTGTTTTTGCTCCCACCATGGGTCATGTGCGTACTGGTCATGGTAAGGTGAAATGTGTTTATTTTTAGGAGGTGAGCACTCAGTTTGTTTGTTTGACCTGACGAAGATCCGTTTCGGATCGAAACTTTGTCAATAAAGTGGGAGCTTTAACAGTGTGCGGGCCTTCTTGTTCTATACTAGTATTCTTTATTAGCCCAGCGCCTATGTTTTTAAGGATGTGAGTATGACCACAAACTTTTCTATGGAAGCCAGAAATAAACCATTGTTCTCAGAGTGCTCATATACTGTAGAATGTCTAGTTATGCTGAAACCAAACATGAAAACTAGCCTCTATGTGTTAGAGAGAATATAATATACTGTGGTACAAAGCCTGTTCTGCAGTAAGACAATAGGAATCATGTTGCTTATGGTGAATTGTTGTAGGCTACTGTAAAGAAACAGAAGGATAACGCATCCAAGAAAAATCACCATATTCTGAGTCAGATAGTAGTCAGACAAAACCAGTTTCCCATCCAAGCACAAAACTTCTACTTTAGAGGCTAAGACTGCGGTAAGACTACAGTTTGCTGGTAAAATGATTCCTACAGTGCCTTCAGAAAGTATTCACACCCCTTGACTTTTTCCACACTTTGTTGTGTTTCAGCCTGAATTGAAATGGATTCAACTGAGATTTGTCATTAGACTACACACAATACCCCATAATGTCAAAGTGGAATTTTATTTACTTAAAATTACTTAAAAATGAACAACTGAAATTAATAAGTACTCAACCCCTTGGTTAAGGCAAGAGTAAATCAATTCAGGAGTATACATTTGCTTAACAAGTCACGTAATAATTTGCATGGACTCACTCTGTGTGCAATAACAGTGTTTAACATAATTTTTTCATGACTACCTCATCTCTGTATCCCACACATCTGTACACTCTTAGAAAAAAAGGGTTCTTCAGCTGTCACTTTATTCCCAGTTAAATGTACATACTGTATCTACCTCAATTACCTCGTACACCTGCAAATTGACTCTGTACTGGTACTCCTTGTTTATAGCGAAGTTATCATTGCTCATCGAGTATCTATTATTCATTTTACTATTACGTGTTTAACTTTTCGATTATTTCTCTATTTTCTTTCTCTCTGCATTGTTCGGAAAGGGCCCGTAATTAAGCATTCCACTGTTAGTCCACGCCTGTTTACGAAGCATGTGACTAACACAATGTCATGTAATTGTATTTGATTCCTCTGTTTACATGGTTGAAACTAGAATCTAGCCTTCGACAGTAAAACAATAGAGTGATCATGGTAGATCAAATGTCTTGTCAACCAGCAACCTTCAACCGCTATACAGAATCTTATTGATTCATCAACTGTGTGATTCATCCTGTTTTCTTTTGTAATATCCCTGGTAGGCTGTGGACTTTGTGTCATTTCATTTCCCCTGGCTCTTCGTCCACATAAAGCCTGGTTTAAAGCTACAGTCTGTGATTCAAAAATCAACAAATAGGGACACCGCCACTTGTTTTGGTACATCATTGAGGAATGTGGCTATAGTAAATGAACCTTATATTTTGGGTTATGATAAAGACAGACAGTGGTACTCCAAAGGTATTGAAATTATACAATGACTATGAGGTTAAAATGCAGACTGTCAGCTTTAATTTGAGGGCATTTTCAATCATATCGGGTGGAATGTTAAGAAATTACAGCACTTGTGGCACATAGTCCCCCGATTTAAGGGGACAAAAAGTATTGGGACAAATTCACTTAAACAATATGTGTATTAAAGTAGTACAAAGTTAAAGGTGCAATATGTAGAAATAGCCATTTCCTGGTTGCTAAAATTCTAATAGTTCGCTAATTTAAGTTTATGTGACAAAACAAGCAAGTAGAGAATCCTTGTACCATCTAAACCTCTGTGAAATATTTTTCAATAACCAAAAAGATTGTATTTTCAGCTGTTTGAAGCTGGTTTACAAAACTGAGAGTAAAAGATGCTAAAATGAAACTTAAGAACGGGAAGCATAGAAATAGCGCACATAGAACATATCTACTGCTTCTTAGACTTGCTGTCAATGCGAATGACATCTCTGTAACTCACATTTCTATGCCCAAAAAGTGACATATTACAGCTTTTAGTATTTGGTCACATATTCATAGCACCCAATGACTACATCAAGCTTGTGACTCGACACATTTGTAGGATGCATTTGCTGTTTGTTTTGCTTGTGTTTCAGATTATTTTGTGCCCAATAGAAATGAATGGTAAATAATGTATTATGTCATTCTGGAGTCACTTTTATTGTAAATAAGAACAGTATATGATTTCTAAACCCGCCTACATTAATGTGGATGCTACCATGATTATGGATAGTCCTGAATGAATCGTGAATGATGAGTGAAACAGTTACAGACGCACAAATATCATACCCCCAAGACATGCTAACCTCTCACCACTACAAATAACAAGAGAGGTTATCATACCCCCAAAATATATATCATACTCCCCAAAAATTCTAACCTCTCCATAATCATGGTAGCATTCACATTACTGCAGGCGTGTTAAGAAATATTCTGTTCTTATTTACAATAAAATTGACTCCAGAAATACATAATGCATTATTTACCATTCATTTCTATTGGGCACAAAATAATCTGAAACACAACCAAAACAAACAGCAAATGCATCCAAGAAGTTTGTAGAGTCACAAGTTTGATGTAATAATTTCATGCTAGGAATATGAAACCAAATACTAAACTTTTGACTACTTTAATACACATAAGTTAATTTGTACCAATACTTATGATCCCCTAAAATGGGGGGACTATGTACAGAAACTGTTGTAATTTCTAAACGGTTCACCCGATATGGATGAAAATACCCTCAAATTAAAGCTGTCAGTCTGCACTTTAACCTGTATTGTATCATTTCAAATCCAAAGTGCTGGAATACAGAGCCAAAACAACAAAAAACGTGTCACTGTCMCAATACTTTTGGAGCTCACTGTAGGTTAAATTATCCAAGAATCAATTGGTCTACATCAATAATTGAAATAACCATTGAACAGCTTCCCAAATCCCAGACTGCCTGCTCTAAGTCCAGCTCTCCCCTCCCTGAGCCTCTCCCCTCAGCCCACTCTTGACACAGACTGACAGACAAGATGAGAAATAAGGCTGAATTTCTGCTGGCCCTGACAGGACCCAATCCCTCATCTGCTGGGATTTATGGAAGAAAATCTAAGTTGTTCAGCTCCTTCCTCCAGCCTGCATAACGCACGCACACACACACACACACACACACACATACACACAATCTTGTGTCAGTGTTTGTGCTTCGGGGAGATCTAACAGAGACATCCATCCATCCTCCGAACCGTTTCCACGGCAGCCAGACAGGGTATTACTGCTTACCTCTGGGATGTATGGCTACATTTGGATGGGTAGCAGGGTGCATGTGTGTAACACACACACAGAGAGACATACAGAGTGAGTGAGTGGGGGGGGGGCAGAGAGACAGAGAGAACGAGTGAGAGAGAGAGAGAGAGAGAGAGAGTAAGAGAGAGAGAGAAAGAATGAGAGCAAGACAGAGAGCGAGAGAGTGAGACAGAGAGAGAGAGAGAAAGAGGGAAAAATAAGACATTTAAGATTAGATCTGACAGAGTGGATGTGGATATGTTGATGGGCCAGCCTGCCAGTGTTCAGGAGGCCGCAGCATGCTCCAGCATGTTCTCTCACCAGGAGCAGACTGGTTGACTATCTGTGTATCTGTCTGTCTATAGCATCTAATAGTAGGCATACCGTTCCCTTTGATCAAGCCAGAGTTGAGAGCTGACCTGGTCATTTAGATACTCAATATTTCATTTTGCAGCAAAAGATACACAATATATACAAAAGTATGTGGACACAGGTGGAGGCTAATGAGAGGAGGACAGCTCATAATAATGGCTGGAATGAGAGTGTAATGGAATGGTATCAAACACATGAAAACAAAACAAAAACATGTTTGATACGATTCCATTCACTCCATTCCGGCCATTATTATAAGACGTCCTCCATTCGGCAGCCTCTACTGGTTGACACCCCTTTAAATGAGTGGATTCAGCTATTTCAGCCACACCTGTTGCTGACAGGTGTTTAAAATTGAGCACACCGCCATGCAATCTCCATAGACAAACACTGGCAGTAGAATGGCCTTACTGAGGAGCTCAATGACTTTCAACGTGGCTCTGTTATAGGTTGCCACCTTTCCAAAAAGTCAGTTTCTTACATTTCTGCCCTGCTAGAGCTTCCCCAGTCAACTGTAAGTGCTGTTATTGTGAAGTGAAACGTCTAGGAGCAACAAAGGCTCCGAAGTGGTAGGCCACACAAGCTCACAGAACGGGACCGCAGAGTGCTGAAGTGTGTACCGCCAAAGAATCGTCTGTCCTCGGTTGCAACACTTACTACCGAGTTCCAAACCGCCTCCGGAAGCAACGTCAGCACAAGAACTGTTCGTCGGGAGCTTCATGAAATTTGTTTTCATGGCCGAGCAGCCGCACACAAGCCTAAGTTTACCATGCACAATGCCAAGCCTCAGCTGGAGTGGTGTAAAGCTCACAACCACTAGACTCTGGTTGTGAATCACGCTTCACCATCTGGCAGTCCGACAGACAAATTTGGGTTTGGCGGATGCCATCTGCCCCAATGCATAGTGCCAAATGTAAAGTTTGGTAGAGGAGGAATAATGGTCTGGGGCTGTTTTTCATGGTTTGGTCTAGGTCCCTTAGTTCAGGTAAAGGGAAATCTTAACGCCACAGCATACAATGACATTCTAGACGATTCTGTGCTTCCAACTTTGTGGCAATGCCACAAGCCCCTGTTCACAAAGCGAGGTCCATAGAGAAATAGTTTGTCGAGATCGGTGTGGAAGAACTTGACTGGCCTGCACAGAGCCCTGACCTCAACCCTATCGAACACTTTTGGAATGAATTGGAACACCGACTTGATTTTGAAATGAGATGTTCAACGAGCAGGTTTCCACATACGTTTGGTCATGTTGTGTAGCTCGTTAAATGGGCTCATTTTATAAGAGCAAGAAAAAGGCGTCAGGTAGCCTAGTGCTTAAGAGCATTGGGCCAGTAACTAAAAGGTCGCTGGTTTGAATCCCAGAGTCAACTAGGTGAACAATCTGCCGATGTGCCCTTGAGCAMGGTACTTAACCCCTAAGTCACAGGACAAGAGTGTCTGCTAAATGACTAAAATGCAAAAAAAAATATATATATAAAAAAGTAAAGAACTACCGACCGACATCTAATCTAGTTGACTGAAAATGATGCCCAATKAAATGTTTTCAACAAATGCAAAAATATAAACTAGTCGACATATTAAGACGACGTTTCTTTTCCATTTCCATGTACAATATTTTGTTTCTTGTCTATGATCACTATCACAAAGGCATGTGGTGTTGGCTTGGAAATATGGAAGCTTACAGTGTAAGCTACGCTCTCATCTGAGCCAAGGTTCTCTAACCTACTGTATCTACTTGTAGTACAGCCATATGGCAGAACAGAAGATACAGGCAGTGTTGAAAAGTGAAGGTGTTTAGACAGGCTGGTAGATTATCATGTTTGTAGCATGTCTCCCTGACCAATCCCTTGTGTCCTTGTAGCATGTCTCCCTGACCAATCCCCTGTGTCCCTGGAAGCAAAAAGAGGACCAAAGTGAAAGCAGTACTCTGCTCTCATCTCAGCCAAGGCAATCTCGTCTACAAAGGCTGTCCTTGTGATCTGGCCATAACTTCTAACCGGTTGGTTGATGGTAACGTTTGTACCATCTCTGACGGCTAGCATCCCCTTGTGGTTCTGAAAACCAAAGAGGGCCAAACATTTTCCTCGGAAACCACTGATTTAGTTATTTGATATCCAGGCACCTGGGGCAGACTAGAAATGTGACTTACACTAGAAATGTGAGTAGCTGAGACAGCTTAGGACCAGACAGAGGAGCTTGGCTAAAAGCACACTCCTCATTTCTCTCTGCTGACCTCCACCTCCACATAACAGCACAGGCTAAKTTACACTGGCCTCTGTCCTCCTTTCCCACCATTGTGGGTACTTGACAGCTTAGGCTATTTCTCCACCCAACACATAGGACACTCACAGCTGCTCGCAGACATGGTGGTAGAGCAGAAACAGAGGGAAATATTACCTCTAAATGTGGCTAGATTAACCCCTTCTCTTTCGGACATGATTCTTTATCGTGTGCTCCCCGATTCCTTACACCACAAAAGGTAGGCTATATACTATAAGTGTCAGGGAGAGATAGGGGTAGAGAGAAAGAGACAGAAGAGAGAGGGGGGGGGGAGACAGAGAAAAAACGAGAACGGGAACGAGAATGAAAAAGACAAAGAGAGAGAGAGAAAGAGAGGAAAGAGAGATGGGCCAATAAAGTAATGAAGTGTCATAATTTGCCTGTACAGATGGCAGACTTGGCGCCTTGCTGAATTCCATTGTTCGTGCAGAAAGTGTGCTGCAGAGTCTGCCAGTCACTTGAACACGGCAGCAGTGAGGAAGGAGAGTTCCTCTCACAACCTGTCAGCCCCACCACATTCTGAATGTATATGCCTTCTGACAAAAAGGAGCTGATAAGAGAATAACACAGTGTGGAATATAATTGGACGTGAACATCCACAACACAAACAGCTTGCTTTTCTTAAAGGCCCATTGCAGTAGTTTTTATATTAATATCAAATCATTTCTCTGTAACAATTAAGTGCATTATAAATGGGAAAACATTGCTTTTTGGGGGCAAAAAAACGATTTCTCAGGCAATAATTTTGCTAGGACTATCTAGGAGTGGTCTGAGTGGGGAGGGGGAAACTGAAATGAGCTGTTTGGCAGAGAGGTTTGGAACTCTTTCTTATTGGTCTATTAACCAATTTCCCGCATGGTGATTTCACCATGGAAAGCTGAAACTCCCGCCCGTGTAAACTTGATGATTAGAAGGTCCTGTGTAGATAGTATTTTCAACCAACAACTATCAGGGAATAACACTGTTCAAATGTTTTCACACTTTTATAGTGTTAGTTTCATCAGCTGTTGTACAATGTGATATAAAGCACAGGAAAAAAACAGAATTTTGACTGCACTGRGCCTTTAATCTAAATCGTTCATATTTGACAAGTAGACATTTCCATCCTCTCTCCCTCTCTCTCCAAGAGACAGCAAATGTTGTTTTCGTCATTTTCTTAAAATGTCTCGCTTGCTCYTAAAAGCATGTAGCATCTGACAAGACTCCCAGGGGAGGAATGAGTTAACAGCAATACAGAGATATGAAAAACCACTAAAGAAATACCTCTTTGCAGTCAAATGGGATACAAATAAGAGTTGAGGGGTATCCAGATATTCATACCGTCATACCGGGATATATGGTATTACTGGAAGTGCACACAAAAGGCGCTATTTATTTTGATGCACAAAACTTTTTAGGCAACAGAGATCTTGATCCAGGGAAGGGATTGATTGTCTCTGCTGTAAAACAAAGAAGCTTGATCTTACCATCTAGCAAGTTAGCAAACCAAATGCATAACTGGAGCCCTGAACTGGACATCATTTATTTGGCACATCTTAGATCGTTAACTTATAGTTATAAGCAGTGGCGTAGCACGCACCCCCGCAGCGCCCTCATGGGGGTATTTCTGGATGATAAACCACGATGCAGTTGTGTTCTATTTGTTCCTTCCCTGGGATAATACTCAACTAGCTCTCGCAGTCTCATGTCAGAATTAGACAATGTCCATCCGTGTTTCGAAGAAAAAAAAAATGAAAAAAAAAATGGCGAAGTTGTTGCAAATGTCAAATTTCAAAGTGTTTAAGGTTAAGTTCAGGCATTAACTCAGAATGGTTAAGGTAAGGGTTAAATGTTTGGGATAGGCTTAAAACGTAAACCTCAAAAAACAACTTTCTATCACTGGATTCAAACTTGCAACCTTTGGAATCCGAGGCAGATGCTTACGCACTTTCACCATCCCTGTCCACAACACCTGAGCAAAACAGAAACCTCTGCTTCCCCGTCATCTCCCGACGTCCTCAGACATGGATGGACGTTGAATACTGACTTGTATCACAGGTGACCTGGCTGTAATACTGTATTCACCAATGTTAATGTAGGCCTAGCCACACTTGTATGCCAATGGTGTGTTCCATACTTGAATGGGGGAGACGAGTGATATTGTTATAATGTAGGGCAGATGTCCAAACAGAATTCTGACCTCTGAGTGTGTGTGCGTGCATGCATGCGCTTTGGGTCCTCTTCCCTAAGCTCTAGCATCCTGTTCGGCCCATCCCCCAAATGCTTGTTCACATTTTCTCAACGTTCTCCGAAAAACCTKTCACAGAAATTCACACTTCTACTCATTACAAAACATTTCATTTAACTTCGCACTGTTCAGTGTATAAAAGAATACTGCATAGAATGGCTGATTTGCTCATATTTGCAAAGGCCTACCTGTGATTTGGCTGGAGGAATGGGAGGAAGGAATATACATGCAAAATGATCTGCATGTCATTGTGTCAGTAATAGGGAAAACACTGCATGAGACCTTCTTTACTCTTCAGTTAACAGACATACACTCTCCTTCCCTTTCGCACGCACGCACGCACAGCACACACACGCACGCACACAACACACCACTCTCCATCTCCCACAAACAACACACTGCTTATGTAAAAGTGTATGTAAATGTATATGTAAAATGTATGTATATGTAGCAGAAAGCTGTAACAAAACAAAGATATTTGTCCCCCGAAGAAGGGGGTGGTGGAGGGGTTAATAATTTTAAAAAATTAAAACACACACACACACACACACACACACACACACACACACACACACACACACACACACACACCACACACACACACACACACACACACACACACACACACCACACACACACACACACCACACACACCACACCTCCCCAACTTCAGGCACCAAACAGAATGTAAGGAGCACACATACTTTCCTTCCCTTTCTCACAAACTCTCTTGGTCTCCTTCACTCCCATAAACACACACCACTCTCTATCTCCCATAAACACACACCACTCTCTATCTCCCACAAACACACACACTGCTCCCAACTTTAAACACGTTCGGCACCAAACACAATGTAAGGAGTACCAGAAGGAGATAGGTTTTTGATATAGTTTGGCCTATATGAATCCTACCTTTGAGGCACATTTCATGAGTAGCAGACCCTTTTCCTTTCTTCCTGTGCAAATTAAATTTGCCTAAACCTACTGTCAAGTTGCCAGGTTGTTAGCTAGGTAAATGAAATGTATTGGTTACATCCACGTGTTTAGCAGATGTTATTGCGGGTGTAGCTAAATGTGCTTGTGCTTSTAGTTCCGACAGTGCAGAAATATCTAACAAGTAATATCACAACATATACCCAATACACACAAATCTAAGTAAGAAATGGAATTAAGAATAAATATATGGACGAGCAATGTCAGAGCTGTCACGGCCGACGTAAGAACTGGACCAAAGCGCAGCGTGGTGAGCGTACATATTCCTTTTATTAGGATGACGCAATCAAAACAATAAAAAAGACATAAAACAACCGTGAAGCTTAAGGCTATGTGCCACAAACAAAGTTAACTTCCCACCCTGAAAGGAGGGAAAAGGGCTACCTAAGTATGGTTCCCAATCAGAGACAACGGTAGACAGCTGTCCCTGATTGAGAACCATACCCGGCCAAAACATAGAAATAAAGAAACCTAGAAAACAAAACATAGAATGCCCACCCCAAATCACACCCTGACCWAACCAAATAGAGACATAAAAAGGCTCTCTAAKGTCAGGGCGTGACAAGAGCGGCATAGACTAAGAAACAGTGTCACACCCTGATCTGTTTCACCTGTCTTCGGGCTTATCTCCACCCCCCCTCCAGGTGTCGCCCATCTTCCCCATTATCCCCAGTGTACTTATACCTGTGTTCTCTGTTTGTCTGTTGCAGTTCGTTTTGTTTCGTCAAGCCTATCAGCGTTTTTTCCGGTGCTCCTGGCTGTCTCTAGTTCCTGYTTTCTAGCTTTCCTGGTTTTTGACCATTCTGCCTGCCCTGACCCTGAGCCTGCCTGTCGTTCTGTWCCTTGTTATACCACCCTGGATTACTGACCTTTGCCTGCCCTGACCCTGASCCTGCCTGCCATTCTGTAYCTTTCGGACTCTGCTCTGGACTACTGACCTCTGCCTGCCCCCTGACCTGTCGTTTGCCTGCCCCCGTTTTTGGAATAAACTTTTGTTACTTCGAAACTGTATGCATCTGGGTCTTCCCCTGAGCTTTGACATACAGTAGAGTAGTATAGAATACAGTACATACAGTTGAAGTTGGAAGTTTACATACACTTCGGTTGGAGTCATTAAAACTCGTTTTACAACCACTCCACAAATTTCTTGTTAAGTCAGTTAGGACATCTACTTTGTGCATGACACAAGTAATTTTTACAACAGTTGTTTACAGACAGATTATTTCACTTATAATTCACTGTATCACAATTCCAGTCGGTCAGAAGTTTACATACACTAAGTTTACAGTGCTTTTAAACAGTTTGGAAAAGTCCATAAAATGATGTCATGGATTTAGAAGCTTCTGATAGGCTAATTGACATCATTTGAGTCAATTGGAGTTGTACCTGTAGATGTATTTCAAGGCCTACCTTCAAACTCAGTGCCTCTTTGCTTGACATCATGGGAAAATCAAAAGAAATCAGCCAGTCTGGTTCATCCTTGGCAGCAAATTCCAAACACCTGAAGGTACCACGTTCATCTGTACAAACAATAGTACGCAAGTATAAACACCATGGGACCACGCAGCCGTCATACCGCTCAGGAAGGAGACGCCTTCTGTCTCCTAGAGATGAACGTACTTTGGTGCGAAAAGTGCAAATCAATCCCAGAACAACAGCAAAGGACCTTGTGAAGATGCGGGAGGAAAGTACCAAAGTATCTATATCCACAGTAAAACGAGTCCTATATCGACATAACCTGAAAGGCCGCTCAACAAGAAGGACAACTGCTCCAAACCGCCATAAAAAAGCCAGACTACGGTTGCAACTGCATATGGGGACAAAGATCGTACTTTTTGGAGAATATCCTCTGGTCTGATGAAAAAAAAATAGAACTGTTTGGCCATAATGACCATCGTTATGTTTGGAGGAAAAAGGAGGAGCTTGCAAGCCGAAGACACCATCCCAACCGTGAAGCACGGGGGTGCAGCATCATGTTGTGGGGGTGCTTTGCTGCAGGAGGGACTGGTGCACTTCAAAAAATGATGGCATCATGAAGGGGAAATTATGTGGATATATCGAAGCAACATCTCAAGACATCAGTCAGGAAGTTAAAGCTTGGTCGCAAATGGGTCTTCCAAATGGACAATGACCCCAAGCATACTTCCAAAGTTGTGGCAAAATGGTTAAGGACAACAAAGTCAAGGTAATGGAGTGGCCATCACAAAGCCCTGACCCAATCCTATTAAAAATGTGTGGGCAGAACTGAAAAAACGCATGTGCGAGCAAGGAGGCCTACAAACCTGCATCAGTTACACCAGCTCTGTCAGGAGGAATGGGCCAAAATTCACCCAACTTATTGTGGGAAGCTTGTGGAAGGCTACCTGAAACGTTTGACCCAAGTTAAACAATTTAAAGGCAATGCTACCAAATACTAATTGAGTGTATGTAAACTTCTGACCCACTGGGAATGTGATGAAAGAAAATAAAGCTATAAATCATTCTCTCTACTATTATTCTGACATTTACATTCTTAAAATAAAGTGGTGATCCTAACTGACCTAAAACAGGGCATTTTTACTGGGATTAACATCAGGAATTGTGAAAAACTGAGTTTAAATGTATTTGGCTAAGGTGTATGTAAACTTCCGACTTCAACTGTGCATATGAGACGAGTAATGCAAGATACGTAAACATTATTAAAGTGACATTATTAAAGTGACTAGTGTTCCATTCATTAAAGTGGCCAATGATTTCAAGTCTGTGGTATATAGGCAGCAGCCTCTCTGTGCTGGTGATGGCTATAACAGTCTGATGGCCTTGAGATAGAAGATACAAACAATGTTGTTCACTCATGTTTTAACACGGCCGCAACATGGTTTGTGAATTATATAAAATGCGCACAATCCCAATAAAAGTAGAAAAAGCATCTCTGGTAATATGGTTCAATATCACACAGTTTAGGCTAGAGACAAGCCGTTTTATTTGCTGTAAAGCTGCAAGCATGCCATTCTCCCTCTGACACGCAGATGCTGCATGAAATCTGTGCTCTTGGTTATAACAGGCGATGAAATGATACAATGCATCAACATTGCTCGCTTTGGCGCGCTGCTCGAATGTAACAAATGTACAAATCTAAGTCTGCACCCCGCTCGCCATCACTCTAAATATATATTTTTAAACTGACTGGAGGAATTAGTTGCGCGTGAAGAGCGGACGGAGAGAAGCAGGTGAATAAAAGGCGTTGCATGGTCAATCCGATCTCTGCATTGGCCGTGCAGCATTTACAGTGATATGGCCTCTGCAGAAGTTGGGCCTTATACTTATTGCGTTCGCGAGCAGCGCAGAGCTGTTGAGATGAGCCGTTGTGAAGGAAGTTGTGAGGAGTGAGTTTGTGTTTATACAGGACCCCCCCCCCCTACCGTCAACCTATCTTGTCAATGGGAGCTATACGGAGCACTCTGCATTTTTACAACATTTGGAGAGGCGCCCAGCAATGAGGTACAGAGCTCAATTTGGCATGCCACCAGAGGCTCCGCAATTGCGTCACACCCTCCCGAGTTTGGACTCCCGAGTGGCGCAGTGGTCAAGGCACTGCATCTCAGTGCAAGAGGAGTCACTACAGTCCCTGGTTCGAATCCAGGCTGTATCACATCCGGTCGTGATTGGGGAGCCATAGGGCGCGCACAATTGGCCAGCCTCGTCCGGGTTTGGCCGGGGTAGGCGTCATTGTAATAAGATGTTTTTCTTAAACTGACTTGTTAAATAAAGAAAAAAAAGAAAATACAGAGCATACAACCAGATTTTCGGTTCACGCATAAATTAGCTTTGAGGGCTGGTAGGGGATGCAGCTAGCTGATTACAGCTGTGGATATTATTGGACCTACCCAAACAAGCCACTAGTGGCTGTTGCTGAAATTCAACTGAATTATAAACAAAACGACTTAATTCAAGTTTTATAACAGGCGCCAGCAGGTTCATTGAATCAGTAGGGCTGGGAAAAGTCAGTAGTATCATTTGAAACGGTACTACGGTACTCTAAATGTTGGTATCGTAAATATCATGACATTTTGGCACCGTGATATTCACGTGGTACAGGTCTACAGTGCACAAACACTACTCGGGCCAGTCGGTAAATCCAACTAGCAGTCAGACGAGAGATGTCGATCGTGAGGGATGGACCGAGGAGCTTTCTTCTCACCAACAGTACGGCACTTCAGAATGACAGTGCATTTTATGCCCAGATAACCATTTCCAATGAGCTGACAACACATAGAGGTGACACAAATTGAAGTGAGTTTCCCTGGAAGCAGGAAGACACGGGTGAGTCTGAAATGGCACCCTATTCCTTGAGTCGTGCCATACATTTGACCAGAACCCTATGGCTATATACAGTCCAGTGTAGGGAATATGGGTGCCATTTTGGATACAGACACATTGTGGATGGAGACAGTTCAGATGGCATCCACACAGAACTTTCACACAATCAGCGGTTTGACAATAACAGACAGGGTCTATCTATGGAGTATAGCCTTAGGAACTAGAATCATCTATCTGTGAGCACTATGTTTTTGCTGTGTGAGTGTTGTGTGTGTTGTGTGTGTGTGTGTTGTGTGTGTGGTGTGTGTGTGTGTGTGTGTGTGTGTGTGTGTGTGTGTGTGTGTGTGTGTTGTGTGTGTGTGTGTGTGTGTTGTGTGGATGGTGATGTGTGTGTGTGTTGTGTGTGTGTGTGCGCATGCCGTTGCGTGCGTTTCCTGCTCATTAAACACAGAAAGGTTTAGTCTTCCCCCCGACTCTTCCTGTGTTAGAGATGGATACGCGCGTACACACACACACACAMACTTCACTGTGTTGGATATGGATACACTCACAGCAGCATGAAGGCTGTAAAGTACGAGCAACAACAACAACAACATAACCCATAGCCYCTCCATTACAAGACAAAGTGATCAACTTCTGCTTGATTATATTATTATGAAAACGTTAATGGCTCTATCATTTACAAAAATTACTGATGATAATCACAGCAAGCATCAAACCCTCATTTAAAGCAACCCGAGTGTCACGGTATAACCTTTCAGAGCCACGCGAGTGTGTTTACGAATATAGCCTATGCCAGTATTACTGGGATAAGATCAAGGCTGTGAATCTGTGATGCCTGGGAGTGAGGAGTGAGTCATGCAGAAGGCTGGAGATTAGAGGTGTTCTACTAGTCAGAAGCGAAGCAGAGACACAGGTGGACAGGCTGTTGGGATAGGACTTTGGGGGAGTAGTGTATACACACACACACACACACACACACACAGTGTTGCTGAGAGCTCAGCTGTGTGGCAGTCCATCCATCACAGTTACACAGCACATCACCGTCCTCCCCTGATGTGTACTGGATCTGTCAGCATGATGGAGCAGCCTAGACTGCACCAGCAAACAGGACAGGAGAAACAGGGACAAAAAGTCAATAAAACTTCATTTGGTCCTATTAATAACTCGTAACAGATGGAATTCTAGCCGATACCCTTCGGGAGCAACTTTGGTGAGAAGTTATGACAAGGAACAAACAAGCACTGTGATTTTGGCTTTTCTGATGTGCAGGTTGTGTTGTGGTGGCTTCTACTGGCGATACAGTATGCGGCTGTCAATCGTGAGAATGACTGACTCAAGTTGCTTTGTAAATAATTGMCGACGGATTTTCAAATGGGTATATAGTACTCATACTGTAGAAGAACCTCAAACGCACACGGACACCTCCAAACTTCACATTCCATGGAGTCCTTGAGCTGCAGTGAACTATATAATTGGCCAAGAAGATTCATTCCATGCCTGTCATGGTTACTGTTCACAATTGCATCCAATAAAAAATAATTAAAAAAAAAAAAGAACAACAAGGCCTATTCAATCTAGTATGCATTATAATGGCAACCACTGTAAATAATCAAGCCTCATGTATAGTCTAGGCCTTTCTATGACTGGAACGATATCCTTGATATCACTCTACCTRGTCAGTTGCACAACTGAATGCATTCAACCAAAATGTGTCTTCCGCATTTAACCCAACCCCTTTGATTCATGGAGTTGAGGAGGGCTGCCTTTAATCAACGTCCACGTCATCGGCGCCCGAGCAGCAGTTGTGGTTGGGGTTTAACTGCCTTGCTCATGGGCAGAACAGTAGATTTMTTTTTCACCTTGCATGCTCAGGGATTCGAACGAGTGACTTTTTGGTTGCTGGCCCAATGCTCTTAACCGCTAGGCTACCTGCCGCCCCATTCCACAGATGAGTTCTTAGGGTAGGCCTACTCTGTTTACACTGACTGCTTCTGATTGTGTTTTAACATGGCACAGYATATCCTGTTGGSCATTYTCTGTTATAATCCTGTTTGTTTGGGTCCAGAGAATACAGATTTGTACCGGGTCTTAGACTAGCTCTCAACTGCAGCAGGGTAGAATGGAAAACTGGTCAAGTAGAAAATCACATTAAGTCCCTCTCCTCCCAAGAAAAACGTACATTTACCTCACAGGCTYTTTCTGAAATTACAGTGGAAAAGACCTTGAAAGAAATATTAATTTCAACTCTTGCAGACTGAACGATGAGTGAAACATGACTCCTTGCTGGGAGATTGTGAAGCACTGAAATTGATAGGATGTAGAAAACAGTTCATATTCACAAGGTAACTTTAGGGATATAAAGTAGCCTAGTTAGCGTACCAGGCATGTACAGGAACYTGCAATTAAAATACCCATACCAAGCTCATAACAGCTGGCATGCAAATGCACTACTTTCAACATTGGATTAAAGCCATAAGCAATTTTTTAAATTGGGTGGTTCGAGCCCTGAATTGTGATTGGCTGAAAGCCGTGATACTGTATAACWGATCGTATACCATGGGTATGACAAAATATTTATTTTTACTGTTCTAATTACGTTTGTAACCAGCTTATAATAGCAATGAGACACCCAACAACTCCACGTTGTGTCGTGTGCATAAGAKCAGTMCTTAGCTGTGGTATATTGGCCATATACCACACCCCCTCGGGCCTTATTACTTAATTATGCCCTAATACCGACTGATCACCACATGCAATGCATTCGGAAAGTATTCAGGTGACGCAACAATAAAATACACATTTACAATAGGCCTATATCTAAAAAAACATACAGCCAAATTATATACAGTGCATTCGGAAATTATTCAGACCCCTTGACTTTTCCCTAATTTTGTTAGGTTACAGCCTTATTCTAAAACGTATTAAATATGTTCTTTCCCCTCATCAATCTAAACACAATACCCCATAATGACAATGTAAAAACAGGTTTTTAGAAATGTTTGCAAGTTCACAAAAAACAAAACTGGAAATATCACATTTACATAATAAGTATTCAGACCCTTTACTCAGTACTTYGTTGAAGCACCTTTGGCAGCGATTACAGCCTCGTCTTCTTGGATATGACGCGACAAGCTTGGCACACCTGTATTTATGGAGATTCTCCCATTCTTCTCTGCAAATCATCTAAAGCTCTGTCAGTCTGGATATGGAGCGTCGCTGCACAGCTATTTTCAGAAATGTTTGATCGGGTTTAGGTCCGGGCTCTGACTGGGCCACTCAAGAACATTCAGAGACTTGTTCCGAAGCCACTCCTGCGTTGTGTTGGCTGTGTGCTTAGGGTTGTTGTCCTGTTGGAAGGTAAACCTTCTCCCCAGTCTGAGGTCCTGAGTGCTCTGGAGCAGGTTTTCATCAAGGATCTCTCTGTACTTTGCTTATTTCATCTTTGCCTCGATCCYGACTAGAATCCCAGTTCCTGCCACTGAAAAACATCCCCACAGCATGATGCTGCCACCACCATGCTTCACCGTAGGGATGGTGCCAGGATTCCTCCASACATGACGCTTGGCATTCAGGCCCAAGAGTTCAATCTTGGTTTCATCAGACCAGAAAATCTTGTTTCTCATGGTCTGAGAGTCTTTAGGTGCCTTTTTGCAAACTCCAAGYRKGCTGCCATGTGCCTTTTACTGAGGAGTGGCTTCCGTCTGTCCACTCTACCATAAAGGCCTGATTGCTGGAGTGCTGCAGAGATGATTGTCCTTCTGGAAGGTTCTCCCATCTCCACAGAGGAACTCTGGAGGTTTATCAGAGYGACCACTGGGTTCTTGGTAACCTCCCTAACCAACGCCCTTCTCCCACGATTGCTCAGTTTAACGAGGTGGCCAGCTCTAGGAAGAGTCTTGGTGGTTCCAAACTTTTTCCATTTAAGAATGATGGAGGCCATAGTGCTCCTTTAATGACTTTCAATGCTGCAGACATGTTTTGGTACCCTTCCTCAGATCTGTGCCTCGAAACAATCCTGTCTCTGAGCTCTACGGACAATTCCTTTGTTCTCATGGCTTGGTTTCTGCGATGACATGCACTGTCAACTGTGGGACCTCATATACACAGGTGTGTGCCTTTCCAAATCATGTCCAACCAATTGAATKTACCACAGGTGGACTCCAATCAAGTCGGATCTCAAGGATGATCAATGGAAACACGATGCACCTGAGATCAATTTCGAGTCTCATAGCAAAGGGTCTGAATAGTTCTGTAAATAAGGTATTTCGGATATTATTTTTAATACATTTGCAAAAAAAAAACAGTTTTTGCTTTGTCATTATAGGGTATTGTGTGTAGATTGATGAAGAATTTTTATTTTATTTAATACATTTTAGAATAAGGCTGTAACGTAACAAAATGTGGAAAAAGTCAARCGGTCGGAATACATTCCAAATGCACTGTATAATAGCCTCCCAATCTGTCAATGCCTCTGTAAATTATAGCAACATGTTGTTCCAAATATGCCATAGTAAATGCTTTGGTGAGTCAGATTGCAGTTATTTACAGTCCTTGGCCAAAAATAGTGTTTTCTTTTCCAGGGAGAGAATGAACATAATCAAGGTGTTGTGTAGTGTCCATAAATTACATTAAAAAAGAGAGGCATAATACTTTTCTCAAAAACAAGAYGAAGGCCGAATTTATATTCATATTCCATTTTATCTTTCCTAAAATGTACTAACCGATACAAGCTTTTTTTTGCACTAGGACCAATACACTTTTCACCTCAATGAGGTGAATAAGGACCCCATTTCTTTCCATTGAAGTTGAATATTAACAGGCACGATTAGGCTAGATATGATTGATGCAACGTGCCGGGACGAGACTGTGGAAGGCATCAGTGTGAGAGAAAGATGTATGTCTTCATCTTAACAGCAGACCTTGGTTCAAATACCTCATGCTGTGCGTTTAGGAACACATGGTTCTAGTGCGGAAAAATGGGTTGAATTAGGGGGTCAATTTGAAATGTGAAGTAATGACTAATAACCTTATATAGCCTGTATAAGCACCACACATCACAGATAGAGCCTAGATCTTAGGATATGGTTTCACTGCCACCTACTGTTTTATGCTCTAACATTAAATGATGTTTAAAACCTTCTGCTGGCCAATATGCCACTCTACAGGCCACTAGGCCACACTGCATCATCAGATACTGTATGATCAGATTGATACCCATGACCACAGGCTGAATGACAGAGCTGATGACTTGACTCTTTCCAACCAACAGATGGACGCCCTCTCCGAGCAAATACAAACGGTTGTTACAACCGTTCAAGAGTGGACATTCATTCATGTAAGCCAGGGCTCTCCAACCGTGTTCCTGGAAAGCTACAGTACTGTAGGTTTTCGCTCCAACCCTAATCTAGCGCACCGGATTCTAATAATTAGCTAGTTGGTAAGCTGAATCAGGTTATATCTAAGCTATATCTCTATAAAACATCAGTGTCAGAGATTGAATATAAATAATATCCCATGTATCTAATGTTCACCAAGACAAAAACACACAATACTCTTTTTCGATATTTCAATAGTAAACTTAAACTGAAACTTGGATATGACCAAGAAGACCATGACACTACCTTCAGGAGGTTCTTCGCGTAGATAAGGTGGAATTTCCTCGTTGTTGGAGTTGTCTACTGGTGTTGAACTGCTACTGCCTTCCTCCGCCACCTCGTTTTCATCGCTAGGGACCTACAAGACAGGACAAGACAAGACGGTGTGAGAATTGCATTCACATAGGCATAACTGAATACATTACATTATATCAGACTGTTATATATCATATAGTTGTATTTACCAGTTCAGATGAGGACATCATTCATACAACATAAACAATAGTATGCAGTATGTCTATGGTGATAGTACCGGGATGAAATAAATAAATGTAGTATAAGAAAGTAAAAATAATAAAAAATAATAAAGTTTAATATCAAGACTTTATGTTTGATATAAGAATATAAAACAATATAAAATAATAGAATAAAGAATAATGAGGTAAAAAAAATTATCCTATTACACTGACACACTTCATTGGCCAGACAATAGAGGCAGCTGGAATACTGTGACAGCATCATGTCAAAGTGGCTACTGTGTAATCATGTTTCTGTAACCAACATGAACACAAAGTAACCAGCAACATGTTCTGCAGCAGTGAAGTCACTACACACGTAGCAAACAGGTTCTTGTTTTTCACCGACAGAGCATCACTACTAGCTACTGTAGTAGGCTATGCAGGGGGAGGGACTCTAGTGATGTCGTAGCTACACGATGTGCATTTTCTTCTGTGTATGACGCCAACATTTGTACAATTATGTGATACGTCTGCAAGACAATTGCAATAAAAACAATGTTTTATTCATCTTTAATGCGAACAGCACAKATTTCCACACAATACTTGCATTTCAAAACCATTAACGTTAGCTTACGATTTCAACAAAAACAAAATCACCCCCTACTCACCTTCATCTTCTGCTAGCTAGAACCAGAAGACTGATCTCTTTCCGAATATTGCCAATTCCACCACACAAGTAAAATGAGCTAATAAATGTGAAGCAAAAAACACAAAAGGTGTTAAAATACCCATATAATGGGGACCAGAGATTAGTATTGAAAAATGTTGCAGTGTTTTGCTGTCAAAATAATAACCGGAAGTGACGTTGGGGATGTTTACTGAATTCTTCTTCTTTAACTTGTAATGATAATTTTCAGTCACAAGGGGGTAGCATCGAGTCAAATAATTCAACGAGCAGCATAATGTCCATTATTAAATCAAATCAAAGTTTACTTGTCGCGTACACAGTTTAGCAAATGTTATAACGGCGAAATGCTTATCTTACTACCTTCTAACAGTGCAGTAAAATGTCAAACAAGTACACAAATAATCCAAAACTACAAACACGAAATCAAGAAATGTTAGAACGAATCCAATTAACAATCCCAAGTAACTGTGTATCAGTAATACAAACACTGTATATGCATACGTACACTGAAAATATATACTAAGAATTATATATACAGTAGTATATATATTAGAATGAGCTATAGTACAGCTATGTCAAGAATCTAGTATATAAATACACAGTTTGTATAAACAGTGTATCAAACATGCAATGTACAGTAGAAGATATATACAAAGCTATGTTGAGAAATCAGCATAAAGGGAAAAGGGGGATACCTAGTCAGTTGTACAACTGAATGCATTCAACTGAAATGTGTCTTCCGCATTTAACCCAACCCCTCTGAATCAGAGAGGTGCGGGGGGCTGCCATAATCGACATCCACGTCTTCGGATATAAACACACAGTGTGAAAAACAGTATTAAAGAAACAGGAAGTGTCCAGTATGAATGTTTCTATATACATGGGACAGCAGCATTGGCTGTGTGTGTGTGTGGGTGTGAGTGTGTGTCTGCATATGTTGCGAGTATGGGCATACATGTGTGTGTTAGCATACAGAAGCAGTCAAAAGTTTGAAAACACCTACTCATTCAAGGGTTTTCTTTATTTTGACTATTTTCTACAATGTAGAAGACATTTTAACTATGAAATCATGTAGTAACCAAAAAAGTGTTAAACAAATCAAAATATATGTCACGTTCGACCTAAATAGGATCCCCAATCAGAGACAACAATAAACAGCTGTCTCTGATTGGGAACCAATTCAGGCCACCATAGACCTATAATAACATAGACTAACAAACACCCCTAGATATACAAAAAACCCTAGACAGGCAAACAAGCATACCCACCCTCGTCAGACCCTGACCTGACCAAAATAATACAGAAAACATAGATAACTAAGGTCAGGGCGTGACAATATATAGCCAATAAGTAGCCATCCTTCGCCTTGATGACAGCTTTGCACACTCTTGGCATTCTAATTTGTGGAATTTCTTTCCTTCTTAATGTATTTGAGTCAATCAGTTGTGTGGTGACAAGGTATGGGTGGTATACAGAAGATAGCCCTATTTGGCACATGCCCATTCATCAGATGGACACACTTCCTCTCCCAGACCACCACATGCATGTGTGTTTGAGCACACACACACACCTCACCCCCCTTCTTGGCTTCCATGGCAACCCCCACGGGAACCTTTCCCCAATAGAATCTTTCCCCCACGGGAACCACACCTGTTGGCATTCTTGCAAACAATCGCAACATTGTTTCAATAATATATATAACTTTTCTCGCAGCTCTGGTATATAAAGCTTTTTTGAGGCCTTGCTCACAATTTATTCTGTAGCAGCACAACGACCAAACGATATACTGTACTGCATGTGAGGCTCTTGATCATATCTTTGATCATGACACTGGTGAGGAGGAGAGAGGCCAGGAAACTGACAGGGAAGATGCATTAGAGGAGGAAGTGTCAGAAGTTGAAGACAACACAGAATATGATCCAGACCAAGAGACAACCGATGGAACAATCCAGTGATGAGGAAGAGGGCCCTGCTGAGGTTGTTGTTACATTCTGGTCAAATAATGGGAATTTGTCCTGGTCTTCATCCCCACCTGAGAGGAGAGGTCGGCTGAAAATGACCCCAGGGCAAACGAGATACGCCATATCCCGGGTTGATGACATAAAATCCTGAAATGTGAAATGTGAAATGTGAAATGGTTTCAAAGCAAATGTCCTTGTTAAACTTTGACAGAAAGTAGTCTGTGATAAATAGCACAATATGTTTCATCTGAGTATTTGTTATAGTCAAAATAATTCATACATTATTCTTTTTTTTACTCAAAAACGAGTTGTATGAGCTCAGGTCAATGAGTCCTACAGCCCATAAATAGCAAATAGAAGTTCAAAACTTGTAATGTTCACAATAACTTACGTTTTTAAAAAGATCTAACACAACATTAGGTGATAGTGTATGTATTATCATSGATTTATAATCAGCTGTAATGTGGCGGTCATTTTGGACCGGGAACACAGAACTAATTAACATGAAACGAACACAACAGGAGGGTTAAGACAAACCGGAAAGTCAATAACTTCATCAAGCACTATGATGAAACTGGCTCTCATGAGGACCGCCACAGAWMGGAAGACCCAGAGTTACCTCTGCTGCAGAGGATAAGTTCATTAGMKTTACCAACCTCAGATTACAGCTCAAATAAATGTTTCAGAGTTCAAGTAACAGACACATCTCAACATCAACTGTTCAGAGGAGACTGCGTGAATCAAGCCTTCATGTTCGAATTGCTGCAAAGAAACCACTACTAAAGGACACCAATAAGAAAAAGAGACTTGCTTGGGCTAAGAAACACGAGCAATGGACATTAGACCGGTAGAAAGCTGTCCTTTGGTCTGATGAGTAAAAATTTKAGATTTTTGGTTCCAACCGCCGTGTCTTTGTGAGACGCAGAGTAGGTGAACGGATGATCTCTGCATGTGTGTGAGCATAGAGGAGGAGGTGTGATGGTGTGGGGGTGCTTTTCTGGTGACACTGTCTGTGATTTATTTAGAATTCAAGGAACACTTAACCAGCATGGCTACCACAGCATTCTGCAGCGATACGCCATCCCATCTGGTTTGCGCTTAGTGGGACTGTCATTTGTTTTTCAACAGGACAATGACCCAACACACCTCCAGGCTGTGTAAGGGCTATTTGACCAAGAAGGAGAGTGATGGAGTTCTGCATCAGATGACCTGGCCTCCACAATCACCCGACCTCAACCCAATTGAGATGGTTTGGGATGAGTTGGACCGCAGAGTGAAGGAAAAGCAGCAAACAAGTGCTCAGCATATGTGGGAACTATTCGAAGAGCATTCCAGGTGAAGCTCGTTGAGAGAATGCCAAGAGTGTGCAAAGTTGTCATCAAGGAAAAAGGGTGGCTACTTTGATGAATCTCAAATATATTTTGATTTGTGTCACACTTTTTTGGTTTCTACATGATTCCATATGTGTTATTTCATAGTTTTGATGTCTTCACTATTATTCTACAATGTAGAAAATGGTCAAAAATAAAGAAAAACCCTTGAATGAGTAGGGTTGTCCAAWCTTTTGACTKGTACTGTATACTGTATGTGAGTTGGAGTCTACATGTGTATGAGCTGTGTGTGTGTGTGGGAGTATGTGGAGGGAAAAGTCTAAGGTGCAGGACAGAGTACCGGGCAGGTAAACGGCTAGTGATGACTGTTCAACAGTCTGATGGCCTGGTGATAAAAGCTGTTTCCAAGCCTCTTGGTCATGGCACTGAATCACTTGTACCATGTGCCAGACGGTAGCAGAMTGAACTATCCATAGCCTGGGTGGCTGAAGTCCTTAATGATCCTCTTGGCCTTCCTTATTCATTTTTTATTTAACCTTTACTTAACTAGRCACAGAGTGCTGTAAATGTCCTGGAGGGCAGGCAGCGTGGCCCCCATGCTATACTGGACTGACCGCATCACCCTTTGAAGAGCCATGCGGTTGAGGATGGTACAGTTGCCGTACCAGGCGGTGATGCAGCCCGACAGACTGCTCTCAATGGTGGGTTTTATGCGCAATGCCAAATTTCTCCAGCCGCTTGATGTTGAAGAGACACTGTTGTGCCTTYCTGCACCACGGTGTGGATGTGATTAGACCATTTCAGGTCCTCTGTGACATGCACGCTGAGGAACTTGAAGCTTTTGACCCTCCACCACTGTGGCCTGCTGATGTGGATAGGGGCGTGCTCTCTGATCTGTCTCCTGTAGTCCATGATCAGCTCCTTGTTTTTTTTACGTTGAGGGAGAGGTTATTTTCCTGGCACCACTCCGCCAGGGCTCTAACCTCGTCCCTGTAGGCTGTTTTGTAATTGTTGGTGATCAGGTCTACCCCTGTGATGTCGTCAGCAAACTTGAGATGGAGTCATGCGTGACCAGGCAGTATGGGGTGAACAGGAAGTACAGGAGGGGGCTAAGCACGCACCCCTGGGTTGAGGATCAGCGAGGTGGATGAAACAGAAAGTAGGCCCGACAGAAAGTTGCACAGGGATGATTTCAGACCCAGAACCCTGAGCTTAGTGTCGAGCTTGGGGGACACTATGGTGTTGAACGCTGAGCTGTATTTGATGAACAGCATTCTCACATATGTATTGCTCTTGTCCAGGTGGGTTAGGGCAGTGTGTAGTGCAATGCCGATTGTGTCATCCGTGGATCTGTCGGGGTGCTATGCATATTGCAGGGGGTCTAGGGAGTCGGGTAAGGTGGAGGTGACATGGTCCTTGGCTAGCCTCTCAAAGTACTTCATTATGACAGAAGTGAGTGCTATGGGGCAATAGTCATTTACTTCAGTTACCTTAGCTTGCTTGGGTACAGGAACTATGGTGGACGTCTTGAAGCATGTTGGGCAACAGACTGGGATAGAGAGAGATTGAATATGTCCTTAAACACTACCGCCAGCTGGTCTGCGCATTCTCTGAAGACGCGGCTAAGGGTTCCGTCCGGGCCGGCAATCTTGCGAGAGTTAACATGCTTGAATTTCTTACTCACGTCAGCTACAGAGATCAAGAGCCCACAATCCTCCTGAGCAGTGGGGGCCCGCTTTGGAGGCTCAATGTTGTTTTTCTAGAAGCGGGCTAAGAATATGTTTACCTTTTCTGGAAGTGAGTCGTTGGTGTTCACGACGCAGACGGTTTTCCCTTTATATATAAGCTGTGATTGCATGAAGTCCCTGCAACATGCATCTCATGTCTGTGCCGTTGAATTGTGACTCCACTTTATGCCTGTCATGCCTTTTGCCTCTTTCATTGACTTGCTAAATAGCGATTTTCATAAACAAACTTTATGACAAAAAATATGCACAATCATTTGTCTCTACATTAACTAACATATTCCTCTCAATTGTAAATGTTTTGCTTGACTCGTTATGACGTTATAATTACTTACATTTGCTTCCCCCTTAATCTTTTGTCAGTCATCATTGCTGAAGAAAGTCACCAGGGATGGGTGGCTCGCGTCAAATTCGTCATTGGAACCACTCGATATGATTGGTCATATAAAAACCTTGGGACCCAAATGCATAATGAGTGCTCTAACTCCCCCTTGTGGTGGTCTGTATCAATGAAGCCGTGAAGCTGGGTACTTCTAAGTCCCGCGGTGTTAGCTCACAACTTTTAAAGGAGGAGCCACTGTATATMATTTAGGTGACTAGAAAAGGGAAAGGAATAGAATGAGGGGCCCGGCAGACTGTTTAGTTGATCAGGTGCAAAATAGGTGGTATTTATTTACAGTGCAGGTGATATAGAAGACTGGATCCAGACAAGTGGTGAGGAAGGCCAAATCCATCATSTCTGACTGTGCCGACTCCCTACCAGGGCACTCCAAACCTGTTCCTGGAGAATTCAGTGAAGATGAGGAAGTTGGCTAGTCTGTCCTAATGACCAGGGGATGATCATGATGATGTTGATGATGATGGTGATGATGACATGGGGTGTGATGGTTTTTTTGGTCAGCATATTCTTGATGACAATGTTGATGGGATGATTTTAGAATGTGCAAAGAGCATGTACTTTGTAGGCCTACTATTGTTTTTTGTGCTGCTGTGAATGCAATATGTTGATTATTAGTATTGTATACATCTATATTGATGGCTGTCAGCCCATGACTGATGMACTGGGCGATTGTATTCAGTATCATTGTGTTGTTGTCATTGTCTATCATTGTGATCCATGTGGATTTTATATGTTTTTATGTCTCACCTGCGGCAAAACCAATTGCCCTCTGGGACAAATGAAGTTGAAAGTTGAAATCTAATATAGAAATGGCGAAAAAATAAATACTTCACTTGAAAAACGAACATAGCTTAGGCCTACTTGGCCAAAATAGCAATACTCCACTGGAGCACAAAAGGCAAAATGCCTACTGGCCTATATAATTTATGTAAAAATAACCACTGAGTATAATTCTTTATTCTTAACCAAGTGGGAATTAGAAATTTATCACATTCGATTGTGAAAAATCCACTTGAATGACCCACCAACTGGTAATTACTAGTAGGAAACTTGTTTTTGAACACTATATTTTTTTGTTTACAAGCATGATAGCAGTACTTCTAGTTTGGTTTACGAAGATTGTTGGCCATTAGCCAATCAGCGTTTCTCAACAAGTTCAAATCACGTGAATGCATCCAACTGGTATTTACGACTTCACAACTGGTAAATTCCACTTCCCACTTGGTTACGAATGCAGCATAAGGTAGGCCTGGACATCCCAAAAGGAGCTACCCTCAGCTGGCATGAACCATATCAAGGTAAATTCATAAAGTGCTATCACACTTTAAAATGTAACGTTGTTGCACACTATACATTTGAATGACAAAAACAAACACAGAATTTGCATAAACATAGCGTTTCCATTCCAATAAACTGAAACGATCCGTAAGTAGGAATAACCAAATACAGAGCAGCAGAGAAGGGTCCAGCTACGTACCTCATCTATCAGGCCCCTCATCTCTCAGACCCTTCTCTATACTTTCAGGTCTCCTGATTGGAATAATTATGTTCAAAGATTCATCCACCCAGGACTCATCCATTAACATTAAGGAATATACAGTGCATTAGGGAAGTATTCAGACCCCTTGACTTTTTCCACATTTTGTTAAGTTACAGCCTTATTCTAAAATTGATTAAAAAAAATATATATATCCTCATCAATCTACACATAAAAACCCATAATTACAAACCAAAAACTGTTTTTTTGAAATTATTGCAAATGTATTAAAAAAATAAAAATAAATTAAATATCACATTTACATATGTATTCAGACCCTTTATTCAGTACTTTTTGTTTCTCATGGTCTGAGAGTCTTTAGTTGCCTTTTGGCAAACTCCAAGTGGGCTCTCATGTGCCTTTTACTGAGGAGTGACTTCCATCTGGGCACRCTACCTTAAAGGCCTGATTGGTGGAGTGCTGCAGAGATGGTTGTCCTTCTGGAAGGTTCTCCCATCTCCACAGAGTAACTCCAGAGCTCTGTCAGCGTGACCATCGGTTGTTCAGTTTGGCCGGGCGGCCAGCTCTAGGAAGAGCCTTGGTGGTTCCAAACTTCTTCCATTTAAGAATGATGGAGGCCACTATGTTCTTGGGGACCTTCAATGCTGCAGTATTTGTTTGGTACCCTTCCCCAGATCTATGGACAATTCCTTCCCAACCAGGGGGTTGGGTCAAAAYGTTTACACAGATCAGACACGGACAGAGTAGGATTARCTCAGTTTCAAAAGTGTTTATTAAACTAATAATTCAAAAGAAAAGAATTGGTCTCCCCCATGAGACTCTCTCCGGAATACCGTCTTCTGGGCTCCGGGTCTTGCTGTATCCTGTGGGGATCAAAAACGGAACTTCCTCCTGTTACGTCTGGAACCATCCCCAACTATACAGGAGTCCTTCCTTCCCCCCAGGCTCTTCCCTGTGTGCTGCCCTTCTGGCAGCTTTATGCGACTCGTACAGCTGGTGAGCAATCAGCCCTTGATTACTCACCAACCCCAATCAGCCCCAATTAGTCCTGGCCGGAGAGCCCGTCGAGACCTGGCACGTCCAGCAGAGGGAGCCATCGCCTCGTGATGAATACTCCGTCTGTCACCAGGCCTCGATGAGTCTCCCCTGGTGGCTGACCTGCTGTACGCCACAGTTGGTAACCCGTTGTATAAAAGGGATGATGCTCATGTTTGTGGGATATATTGGCACGGTTTGCCCACCCTCAACCTTGTCTCGGGCATAACAATACCAGTGCCAATATATCCTCCTAACACTTGCTTCTCAGGCATTATCACTTAAATAATTATCAGATYGACGTAAAGTCACACGATGATATGGTGTGTGGTTCCCCCACTACGACTCGGAAAAACCATGCAGTTTACTAGGCTTCAAATGAAATAAGGTATTGAACTGCACAGGGTGGTGAGAGTGCACTGTAATGAGCTTGATGCTCCTTTCTAATAAACATTGAGGGTCTTCTTCTGATGACATGATGATCAATGCTTGACTGTAACATGCCCAAATCATAAACAACATCAGCCATATACCAATGTGCACCAATTTAAATATTTAAATTTTATCATTTGAACAACTCCTTACCACTTTAAAAAATGTATATCGCAATCATGCAAATTGCCAAACTCGAGAAGAGCTCCAGATTAAAACAGACAAACCAGAGCATTGTGCTATGTCCGAAAATGTTCACATATCAACATGGCTGCTTTCCTAGCCTTATCTATCTTGATTTTCCAACCCAAACTCCAACCATCCCCTGGCTGGCCATTCACGTCCCACCATTCCATTCTTTCTCCATTTTGGAGCAAGTGTTTTTACAAAAAAATAAAAATAAATAAGAAACAAAAAMTACAAAAAAAATACAATTATAACAATTAATTAATTATAATAATTATTTATGGGTCAATAACAGTCTGTTGTATAACATTGAGTAAAACAAATCTAAAAGTACGCTCATCAAAAGGGATGGGTTGGCAACTGTGTGGCCAAAAGGAGAGAACATCAAACAGGGGTAAAATGGGAGAGAAACTTATATGAACTATAACAATTGTACTTTGCATACCGTACCAGTCAAAAGTTTGGACACACCTACTAGTTCCAGGGATTGTCTTTAATTTTTACTATTTTCTACAATGCAGAATAATAGTGAAGACATCAAAACTATTAAATAACACATATGGAATCATGTAGTAACAAAAAAAGTGTTATTTTGATTTGTTTAACACTTTTTTGGTTACTACATGATTTCATATGTGTTATTTCATAGTTTTGATGTCTTCACTATTATTCTACAGTGTAGAAAATAGTACAAATAAAGAAAAACCCTGGAATGAGTAGGTGTGTCCAAACTTTTGACTAGTACTGAACATACACTACCGGTCAAAAGTTTTAGAACATCTACTCATGCAAGGGTTTTTCTTTATTTCTACTATTTTCTACATTGTAGAATATTTTATATTTGAGATTCTTCAAAGTAGCCACCCTTTGCCTTGATGACAGCTTTAAACACTCTTGGCATTCTCTCAACCAGCTTCACCTGGAATGCTTTTCCAACAGTCTTGAAGGAGTTCCCACATATGCTGAGCATTTGTAGGTGTGTTCAATCTTTTGACTGGTACTGTATATGTTTATCCTATCATGACACAAGGCAAGACCCAGATGCAGACACAGGAGGAAGATGGTTGGAGTCTTACAATGTTTATTAATCCAAAAGGAGTAGGCAAGAGAATAGTCGTGGACAGGCAAAAGGTCATAACCAGATCWGAGTCCAGGAGGTACAGAGTGGTAGACAGGCTCCTGGTCAAGGCAGGCAGAATGGTCAGGCAGGCAGGTACAAAGTCCAGAAACAGGCAAGGGTCAAAACCGGGAGGTCTAGAAAAAAGGAGAAATGCAAAAAGCAGGAGAATGGGGAAAACGCTGGTTGACTTAAAATGTTACATAAACCACTATATTAAATAYGACATAAACCTGTGCTTTATAATGGGTGGCATAAGCACCGACTTAATAAAGTCCTTATAAATCATATTAAATTGAGGCATCACAAAGCCTTTACAACCCTGTCATGAGTCTTGGTAGAGCATTGCAAAGCCAGGATATTGGGTTCAATTCCCGGGACCACCCATAAGTAAAAATGTATTCACACATGACTATACGTCGCTTTGGATAAATGTGTCTGCAAAATTGTATATATATATATCTGCTGCGTTCAAAACAACTGGAAACTCGGAACTGGGAAAACTCAGACTTCAGTTAGTTGAAGACAACTGGGAACTCGGGAAAAAACATGCGCTGACTGGGAAAATACGTTTTGAACGGTCATCCAACTCAGAATTCCAAGTCGGGAACTCAGGCCTCTTTCTAGAGCTCCTACCCAAAGATGACTGACAGCATGACTCAACCTTGTTTTTTTCAGAGTTCCCAGTTTTCTTGAAAGCATCGTAAATCCAGAGAATGCAAGACTTTGATGACAAAGTTTGATGACAAATTTAGCCCACRAACGACCGCCGCGCCACTTTCCTGTTCGAGTGAGCACAGCACAACAAGGTGTGTCCAAAGATGTATTGTATATTGCTGCATAAATGATGTCATATGCCAGGGAGATATATATACTGTTGCTAAGAAAGTAATACTAAGTGAATGTTGTGTAGTAAGCGGTTAGTGGCCCATCATGCCTCACCCTAATAATTTGGTCCCTTTCCCCCTCATAACTTACCCTAATGTTCTGACTTGGTGCTGCAAATGTAGCMTATAGCCTGTTTTAGAGAAATGTAATCATTGAATATTGTAAGAGCTTTCATTGTCTGCTTATATACCCCCTTTATTTATCCAATGGTTCTGACTTGGTGTACTGGGAGAGTACTGTAAGAAAAGCCCATGTTCTGAATTCTGTCACTGTACATTTCAAAAGTCAAATGGTTATAACGACCACGTCCATGTTGGTGCGCTCATTAATGCCTTCATCGAAATTACGGATTGCCTCTTATCTGCTCATCATTCCCTTATGCCATAGTTTGTACCTCTCAATTGTCAGTAGAAAACACATTTGTTTAATACTGTTCCAGTTATATCAGCTGTGTTTTTTAAAAGGCTGTAAATGAGGCTGAATGAGTTTTGCTGCCAGACAAGTCTCCGCTGATAGCCAGGTGTAGCAGTGGTAAGGTGTTGGGACTCTGCTGTATAGGCCTTAACAGTTTGTGGGCACCGTTTGTCACCGTTATAGTGCAATTAATGTATTGTTTAGTGTTGTGTAGTGACTTTGATGGCATGTTTTTTTTCACCCTACCAAGATTTACATGCTAAAATCGCTACTGGTAACTTCACAACAATTTCTAGCTACCCGGGATATGTAGCTAGCTAGCAGGCTCAGTTAAATAMAAATCCCCCTAGATACAGCCATGTCTCGTAGTCACGTCATGCGATTTGTAAATTAAATAGGAATARAATAATATGAWTTGAATGGAGTTTCCCATCTTCCCATTTAGAGTTTCTGGTGCAGCACAGAATTGCCCTTATCCAGATGGTGTGGCAAAGGCATTTCCTAACAGACCTGCTAACTTTCTTTGTTGCTACTTTTAAGGTTGGAACCAACATGGAGTACGTCCAGCAGGAAGAGGCCAGAACCATTCGTCCGCCAGCTCAGGGACAAGCTGCACTATTCACAGCCCAGTGTAATGTTCAATGTAATTGCATTTCTGGACTTTTTGAAACTTCATGTATTTGTAAGGATTTAAAAATGTACAAATAAAAGGATATGTTTGATTTAAACATGTCTTGAATGCTTATTTGTTTTTAGCAGTTAGTGATAATTCCCTAAGTGTTAATAGAATGAACAAAACTATAAATGCAACATGCAACAATTTAAAATATTTTACTGGGTAAGAGTTTAAATAAGGAAATCAGTCAATTGAAATGAATTCATTAGGCCCTAATCTATGGATTTAACATGACTGGGCAGGGGTGCAGCCATGGGTGGGCCTTGGAGGGCATAGGCCCACCCACATGGCAGCCAAGCCCAGAACCAACCCCTTCAGAATATCCCGCAGGTGAAGAAGCCGGATGTGGAGGTACTGGGCTGGCAAGGTGACACATGGTCTGCGGTAGTGAGGCCGGTTGGACATACAGTACTGCCAAATTCTCTAAAATGACGTTGGAGGCAGCTTATAGTAGACAAATTAACATTCAGTTCTCTGGCAACAGCTCTGGTGGACATTCCTGCAGTCAGCATGCCAACTGCACACTCCCTCTTAACTTGAGACATCTGTGGCATTGTGTTGTGTGACAAAACTGTACATTTTAAAGTGGCTTTTTATTGTCCCTGGCACAAGGTGCACCTGTGTAATGATCATGCTGTTTAATCAGCTTCTTGATATGCCACAGCTATCAAGTGGATGGATTATCTTGGCCAAGGAGAAATGCTCAGTAACAGGGATGTTACAACCTGTCACGATCATGTGGAGGAGAGACGGACCAAAACGCAGCATGAGGAAAATAAGCCATCTTCTTTTAATAAATGAACGAAGATGAACATGAAACGAAAACACTATACAAACAAACAAAAAACAACAAACKATCGTGAAGCTAAATAACGTAGTGCACACACACAGGCTACAAACGTTCTACATAGACAATTCCCCACAACAAACTAAAGCCTATGGCTACCTTAAATATGGCTCCCAATCAGAGACAACAGAAACCAGCTGTCTCTAATTGGGAACCCATTCAGGCAACCATAGACTTTCCTAGACAACTACACACAACATAGACACAGCTAGACAACTATACTAAACATAAAGCCAACTACTCTAAATAAACCCCCTAAACCTTACAATCACCCTGGACACTACAAAACCCACATAAATACCCATGTCACACCCTGACCTAACTAAAATAATAAAGAAAACAAAGAATACTAAGGCCAGGGCGTGACACAACCTTTTTGTGCACATAGAACATTTCTGGTATTTTTGTTTTCAGCTCATGAAACATGGGACCAACACTTTACATGTTCCATTCATATTTTTGTAAAGTGTACATTTCTGTTTACATCATCAAGCGTTTATGTACGTGTTATGAATGACCAAAGGTGTCTGACTTTATAGTAAGTACAGCGTCGTGTGATGTAAGGCATTTATGTATGTGTTATAAATGACCATAGGGGTCTGGCTTTAAATTAAGTACAGCGTCATGCTTTATGGATGTGTTATGAATGACCGAAGGTGTCTCATTTCAAACTAAGTATTACAGGACACTACATAAAGTGTCAATAAATAGGTCTTCAATGTTCTGCTGATTTATGAAGGTTCTTTCAGGATTCACAGGTTGCTGTAGGGTGTGAGAGGTATTTAAATTGTTAATGGACCTGCAAAGCTTGTGAGTGTGTGTGTGTCAGAACCAAGAGGATTTGGAGTAGTCCAACCTGAGACTACTGCACCAGGTAATCCTCTTCTGTTCCCATGCAGGAGACCAGGGCTTGATTATAACCTGTTACAATGGTGGCAACATTTTGTGGCGTTGGTGAATGTGTCAAAGACCTGACTGGGCCCAGCACCGCGTGAATCGKTTTTTTTTTTGTGTGTGTGCGTGTTTTGTGTACTGAGGAACATGTAACTTGGTTCCAGAAGAAAGGCACTTTGAATTTCTTTAGGTTGGGGGCTTCCATCAAGGTACATCTTTCTTGGTGTACTGTCGTCCCAAGGATTTTGCATACAGAGCACATATAAGCCGGAGATATCAACCATTCAAAGTTGACCTCAGTGGGAGTGAACATTGTGGTGGTTCATTTCTTTACTATCAAATGAGGAGAGACACATTTATCACACAAGTCAGAGTTATACTGAAACTAAATCTTTAACACAGTCAAAAAGTCATAAATATTGCTAAGCCCTGCGCATTCCCACAATTTACCTTCTTAAAATGTGATTTTAAACATAACTCAAACTAATGAAGGACCRGTTGATGCGTTGGTTGGTCCACCAGACCTTCCGCACACTTAGGTGGAAGTGTCTGCAAACGAGATGAGGTGTAATGTGACTAACATGACATCACTTTAGAGAATATGCCATCCTTCAGCGCGTCACCCTTTATAAAGCACATGTTTATATCTTACTCGACGTTGTGGGTTATGTCACATTTGACATCGGTAATTAAGTCACGAAGTTATGCCACATTTTATTAACCATGTATAAAGCATGACATACGGTTATACTGTAAATGCTTGGTAACACATTTATGTAGTGCTTATGAAGGCTTTATGAAGACTTTTTAAGCTGAACGTAATTTAAAGCGGGACCCAAATGGGTCATTACCTTGTTTGAAATTGAATAGGTCAAGGTTGACCTCACCTGACTTTCCTACTGTACTAACCTAAGAAGTAAACCTCATGTGAAGGGATTATACGAGACTGATAAACCACTTTGTAATGTGAAAACAACTCAAACTTATCCAAGTGTTTAATGTGACGTAAGGGTGTGCGTATGTTCAATTAGTAGTAGGCAAGCTCACTCATTAGAGAGTTCTTTATCCATGCCACAATCTCATGATTTCCGTGGATTCAATTTGACATACCTTTTTCTGAAAGCAGCCACATTTGCATGCATTTGTGTTGACTGACTTATTACGAATTCAAACTTCGGCATCAGTAATTCTAACAGTGTGCCCTGGATTTCAAATTAAGTTAGTTTATTCTGACAGTCATTTCATCTTAACCACTGACTGTTTTCAGAATGTCATGCTAGTTCATCATACTTCCATTTTCTAATGCATGTTGCATTGATGATGAGTGCATGAGGGGACATTAAAAAGTTGGGTAAGTCAACAAAAAAAACGCATTTGAAGAAGTGTAATCTCTTTCATTATTACACACTTATGCARCTAATGTGTCTATTATTGCATTCACTTACACAAAACAAAACCTAAAAAAAAAAATGCAATCACCCTTATGATACATGTCATACTGTGTATGCATATTCTTTGTCATGAATGTTGTTGTTTTTCTACCGTCAGTGGTGTATATCGGGATCAGCAACGCAGTAATGGAATCTCCCACATGGTTCTGTGAAATGTACCTATCATTCCATAAACTCCCAGAGAGACCTGAGTACCTATTCTCTGATGACCTATTCTTAGCCCCCCCAAGCTTCAAAGAAGCCCCCCCCCCCCCCCACAATAAGTAAGACCGACTAATAACGATCGGCTGGTAACCCCTCTGTCACACAACACTATTGATAGCTTAAGGCAGGAGTGGAAGTACATCATTCCAACCCCTAAATGAATAATAATTCTCAGGATTTCTATCTAGATATTATATGTTTTATGGACTGATATTCCTTCGGCAATGTTGTGAATGAACGGCTCTCAGGATAATCATCTTATTGGATTACTGTAACATCGGTGACTGAGTGGTGGCACTGGGACCATGGCATACTCATGCTTTTCCAGTGTGCTCATAGGAGGTAAAGACATACACAGCACAATGTGGAAATACATAAAGTATACAGATTAAGACATGCATTTGAGAATGGTCATGTGCACCCTTGCACCTTTTGGATGTTACACAGCATGCAAATGCAACGTTGCGTTGCATGGAATCCCCTCAAAGTATCCTACAATATACAGCTTCGCAGAAATGTCAACACAGACATGTCAGGAAGGGCCCACTCACTCACCAAGAAACACACACAATCAATTCGGTCTTCTTATTTTGTAAGGTCACCAGTCTAGAGGGAGAAAAGTTCAGCAATAAGATGTAACCTACAGGTTTTCCTCGCGTCTCCCATAAAGTTACGTAATGGAGGTTATATTAAACAACAAGAGGTATGTCAGTGTGCACTGCATGTTGACCATGATGTATGTGTATGTCTAGTCTTGAATGGTTTTAAACCAAATCAAAATCAATTCAAATTTTATTTATATAGCCCTTCTTACATCAGCGGATATATCAAAGTGCTGTACAGAAACCCAGCCTAAAACCCCAAACAGCAAGCAATGCAGGTGTAGAAGCACAGTGGCTAGGAAAAACTCCCTAGAAAGGCCAAAAGTTAGGAAGAAACCTAGAGAGGAACCAGGCTATGAGGGGTGGCCAGTCCTCTTCTGGCTGTGCCGGGTAGAGATTATAACAGGACATGACCAAGATGTTCAAATGTTCATAAATGACCAGAATGGTCAAATAATAGTAATAGTGTTCATAATCACAGTGAACAGATCAGGGTTCCATAGCCATAGGCAGAACAGTTGAAACTGGAGCAGCAGCACGGCCAGGTGGACGGGGACAACAAGGAGTCATCATGCCAGGTAGTTCTGAGGCATGGTCCTAGGGCTCAGGTCCTCCGAGAGAGAGAATGAAAGAAAGAGAGAATTAGAGAGAGCATACTTAAATTCACACAGGACACCGAATAAGACAGGAGAAATACTCCAGATATAACAGACTGACCCTAGCCCCCCGACACATAAACTACTGCAGCATAAATACTGGAGGCTGAGACAGGAGGGGTCAGGAGACACTGTGGCCCCATCCGATGATACCCCCGGACAGGGCCAAACAGGCAGGATATAACCCCACCCACTTTGCCAAAGCACAGCCCCCACACCACTAGAGGGATATTCTATTGTGAGTCTCTCTGGCTGTCTTTACAGTAAATCAGCATTTATGAGTAACTGATTCATGATGATTGACAGGTTTTCTGTGGCATTGTGTCCATACGTTTGGTCCATACCACTGTATGTATCAGATCCAAATGCCCATCCCAATTCCAAACACCATTGCAGTCTATCTGGTCTGATGCCAGAAGAAAAAAAACTCCCAATATTTTCCAAGCGAAACCATTCACCATTGTGCTTTGACCAAGTACAGGTAACTGCCAAAATAAAGGAAACGCTTGAGAACATCGGATACAAWGTATATTAGAAGCAGGTGTAGTTGCTGAGTTAATTATGCAATTAATATCCCACATGCTTAGGGTCATGTATAAAAATGCCCAGTTGCCCATTATTTTGGCTACCATGGCTAGAAGAAGAGATCTCAGTGACTTTGAAAGAGGTGTTTAAAGGGTGTGTGTGTGTCTCAGTCACCAGATCTCAACCTAATCGAACACTTATGGGAGATTCTGGAGCGGCGCCTGAGACAGCATTTTCCACCACCATCAACGAAACACCAAATGAGAAAATGTCGCATGGAACAATGGTAATTGCATCCCTCCAATAGAGTTCCAGACACTTGTAGAATCTATGCCAAAGAGCATTGAAGCTGTTCTAGTGGCTCGTGGTGGCCCAACGCCCTATTAAGACACTATGTTGGCGTTTCCTGTATTTTGGAAGTTACCTGTAGATTTTAATTAATTTTCAAATTCCAATAACAAAGGCAGTCAACACAGGCTACTCTAATGCTCAGTGCTCATACTACTAAGCTGTTCCTATCCTAGGAAACCATTTGAGGAAATAATGGCAGTGCTATTTCTAGTGGGAGGGAATGCTGACTATGAGGGGCTGGCAGTGGCACAAGTTGGACCCTTGGTCACATGATCTCATGGCAATAGGACTCTACAAGAGGAGGAATCCTCATTAAACAATAGGCTACTGTGCGTGTTTGTGTGTGTGTATTGTGTCTACCAAAGAGACGCTAGTAGTTACTGCTTTAGAGAACCAGTTGAATGCTGTAGTGAAGATCCATGAGGCAGCAAAATTAAGGACCAGGTCCCGTGTTCAGGGAAAAGTCAGGGCCCAAATATAACTCCTACAGGAGGGGACAGGAGAGCAAAATGTGGCCAGGTGTCACCCTCTAATGTAAGAGGTCAAGGCTTTATGTACTTAAATAGCAATGCGCATGCCCCGCCCACCTGAGGAGCTTTCTTTTTCAGCCATCTATTTCCTGTGTTTGAGGGKAGCAAAATCCACTTGTCACWCAAATCTCGCTGGATTGACTGCTTTCATTTTAMTCCTSCCGACTCKTTCAGACTCTTGCTCGTGCCTGTYRTTTTTTTCTGTTAGCATTACGACCGCGGAAATGTTTGTTRTGACCTGTCAATCACACCCCGGTGATGTCTGGAAAAAAAAGTTATAATTTGATACAGTTGTAATGTTTACAAATTAGATGCGCTGAAATGAAAAGGAACTTCCAAAAATAAACCTGATATCATTACAAAATGTATACATGAGTGCATTCTAAGAAAACAGGGACATTTTACAGTAAATGATGAATGAGAAGCTGAATTCCCACCTAAATAAATGAATTCCATTCGTTATTTGTCCATGCCAATAAATGTTCTATGTGCTTGTAGTGAACACGATGGGAGACAGAGAGCTGGTTTCAAGCGCAGTGCGCTGCAGGCATTTATTGGTAAAGGACCACAGGAGGAGGAAGGTAGCTGGGTCCAGGGGCAGGCAGAAGGTCATACACAGGAGGAGGCAGGTAGCTGGGTCCAGGGGCAGGCAGAAGGTCATACACAGGGGGTCCAAAAAGGCAACAGTACAGGCAGGGAAAAGGCTAGTAACGTCATCCGGGAGATCAGGCAAGAGGTTGATAACAGGAAATCCGATAGGCTAAAGTACAGGCAGAGAATAGGCAAAAGGCATCGTTAATGAGGCAGGCCAAAACTATCATACACWGGAGGATTACATTACAGGAAACACAGCACTCCGAATATTKAATTTTTTATATTTTTTATTTCACCTTTATTTAACCAGGTAGGCCAGTTGAGAACAAGTTCTCATTTACAACTGCGACCTGGCCAAGATAAAGCAAAGCAGTGCGACACAAATAACAATACAGTGTTACACATGGAATAAACAAGCGTACAGTCAATAACACAATAGAAGAAAAAAAAATCTATATACAGTGTGTGCAAATGGCGTAAGGAGGTAAGGCAATAAATAGGCCATAGTAGCGAAGTAATCTACAATTTAGCAGATTAACACTGGAGTGATAGATGAGCAGATGGTGATGTGCAAGTAGAAATACTGGTGTGCAAAAGAACAGAAAAGTAAATAAAAACAATATGGGGATGAGGTAGGTAGATTGGGCGGGCTATTTACAGATGGGCTGTGTACAGCTGCAGCGATCGGTTAGCTGCTCAGATAGCTGATGTTTAAAGTTAGTGCGGGAAATATAAGTCTCCAGAAGTGTGTCACAAAACAAACAATTCCTCACAATGATGGGGTGCAAAGAACTGAACTAAATAGTGTGTGATAATGACATACAGGTTTGTGAACAGGTGATCATAATTCAGGTGATTGGKATCTGGAGAGTGAGCTGCTTTCAGGGGATCTATGTGTTTGAGAGTATGAGCTGAAAAGTGGTCTGGAAAGTGAGCTGCGTTCAGGGGATCTACGTGTTTGAGATTGTGAGTTGGAAGCAGACGTTACAGTGCTATAATGAATTCAAAACCTGATGGATTTTTTTTTAAATCAAAAGGTTTGGAGTATCTTCATCCATTGTCTAACTGTTGCATTWATTAGAATTGTTTTTCAAACCTTTTAACAATGCTGATGACCATTGCTAGAGTAAGTAAGTCATGAAAGAGGTCACACACTCCATGCCTGGTCAACCTGACTGAAGTAAAACAATGGTGATCGCAGCGGTCAGTCTGTTTTACGAGGCTAACAACCTCCGGGTCAAAATCGAATGGTCTAATCTAATGTTAGAACTTCTGTRAGGAAGACAATGCGAAGCATTTATTCCTCCCATTTTGTGTCATCAAAACGCTGTGTCTGCATCTGTCTCTGTGTTTAAAGTGGTTCTCAGAATCAGATCATCTCTGTGTGTGTGTATCTGGTGCACATTCTCCAGGTGKCTTGGCAGACAGCTGTTGGGCTGCTGGTGTCAGTGGTGTGTCCAGGGGGTAACACCCCCTGAAATCTGATTGGCCACCCCAGTGGCCCCCACAGAAATTCTGAGATCTGATAGGTCGTCTCTGAATATATTGACAATTTTGACAACAAGACTCAATCTTACCKGAGAAAGCATCCGAGCGAGGAAACGGCTCCCTTCTATCTTAGTATGTGTAGCCTACGTAGGACATGTCATATTCTTTTTGTCAAGACACCATCAGATAYGTGGGCTATAGATACTTAGACAGAGGAGCGCCGTTTGCCTCGCTCGGATGTTTTCTCTGGTGAAATTGATTCAGCCGGTTGCAAATTGAAGGAACATTTATGAATCATTTTCTATGTTTGTTTATTTTTTCAATGAATAGACACCACTTTGTAGACTGAATGTCATTGTGGTGTTTGTAATAGATGTCCCTTTCCATTCAAATGGCGTGCTGGACTTATTTTGGAGTAGACAAACTTACTTTTTGAACTGATTTGTTTGACAATCAGATGAAAACACCATGACCAGTGGTGTTCACCACACATTAAAAAGTCATACATTTTTACAATTAAATTCCATGACTTTAGGAGGTCCCGTAAATGTTGAGGTATAAGTCGCACTCTGGATGTCACTTTCAAGTGAATTTACTGCTGTATGCTAATACCCTTACATAAAATCCTGACCTCGAATGCAAACACTAACAAGACTTTTGGAATTGATTTATGATTTAACAAGGAAATGTACCAAACCTAAGCTAAGCATTTAATGCGTTAAATCATCCAGTTGATTTGTGCCAGCTGTACAGTAAAAACAGGCCAGTAATGTAAAGTCAACTACAGCAAGGAAAGTATCTGAGGCTATAAGATTAGCCAAGGACAGAGTTAAAAGATGGGCAGTAGCCCAATGTTACATAAACTCACATAACCTCCTCCTCTCCTCCGCCACACCTGGCTGCCCAAAACACTGATACAAGTAAACCTAATGTGTAATTACCTTGGCTGGATCACATTCTAAAATAACATGACCGTACTATCCTAACCGCAATCTAATTTTTATGAACCTACTATGCTAGCTAACAATCTTACCTTATGCCAACTGATTAGTGTGTGTGGCTCAATGTGCTTGACTTATACCTATCCTGTCAATACCCTTTTTCTACTTAAACCTGTTCCTTAAACTTCCTACTAGTACTTCATCTGAATAGTATTTCCCCACATACTCCACGTCTCTGTGGGTGGAGCACTGTGCCGTGTCTGGCGATAGAGAATCTAATCTGAATATTGTCTCCTCGTCAGTAATTGAATGGCCAATGGGGGTCACCTGTGGGATGTTTCTATAAACCACACCGTTTAATAGAAGCGTTGTGGACTCCCCTCCTATCCACACCATTCAAACGATCCCTTGCTTTTTCGGTCGTCCCCTTCTGAACCACTTCCTCAGGTATGTGGTTATCAATGGGACTGGGAAACCAGGTTACACTGTGGTCAGTGAGGCCAGTCTGCTGTGTTGTACCACTGTGTAAAGACTTACTAAATTGACAGGCCATGAGGACAATCCTTTTACTGTATGAACATCAGGGTTGGGATCAATTCCATTTCAATTTAGTCAACTTTGGAAGTAAACTGACATTACTTAATTGACTTGACTGAATTCAATAAACTTAATTGAAATGGAATTATCCCAACCCTGGTGGACATTCTCTGGTTATTGAACACTGACCAGACTAGAGATGACTTTTTGGTTTGGTGAAGACTGTCCTAGATTTCTATTGGTGAAAACAGCCTCGTCTTTATATGACTATTGTCCACTCCCATTCAGGRTGAGACTCTGAAACTTCCTTTGAAGGCCTGCTAGGGGTCCACAGAGGCTTTGGTTGTCATTTTTCATGGTATGCCCTGATTGGTTGGCTGTAACACTGTGTCTGAACGTCAGTCAGATAGACGAGGGGCCATATCTCCATTATGACTGATGCACCAGACTTTATTTATAGTGACCTCCAACATGCCTTTCTGTGCGAACGCATCATCAACCTGTCTTCCAGTCTTCCAACAATAGACCACGGTGCCACCTCCCAGCTATAAATTAGCCAAATGAGACTCTTGAGTGTGTGTGTGTGTGTGTGTGCGCGCGCGCGTGTGACAACCGTAGTGGGACAGGGCAACTCTACCTTTCAGTTCCGCATTGGTTTGTAAGGGTGACATGTCTCCTAAAAAGGCCCGAGGTCTTGAAGGTATGTGATGGCATGGGTCCTGTGTACTCCTATTTAAATTCAGAGAGCAGGTGAGCCAGGCGCACTCTCCTCTCTCTGTCTCAAGGGACTGTAACACACCGCCTCCTGTCCAGCTCTCCAGGGTAAGTCATTCTCCCGCACACATGCAATTCTCATTAACCTGTTTCAATGGGATTATGTTATTATCMTAATCATTTATCATTCAGTAATACATTCACATTTGAGTCATTTATACGACGCTCTTTTTTTATCCAGAGCGATTTCCAATCAGTGCATTATCATTGCTTTTCCGTACATGACCATGTATATGTAAGATACAGTACATTCAACTGTAACATACAGTATGTAACAGACCTGAGTGGACAAGAGAAAAAAGAGCAATGAGTGAAGCAACATTTCTCACAGATAAATGTTTCAAAAAAGAGCGATGTATGAATCCACATTTCTAACAGATAAACGTCAAAGACTAAATGGCAAATTCATTTTTATGTTGCTTTTAGTTCGTGACTATACACAATAAAAAGTTGATACAAGATGCAACACAGATCCCTGCTTTAAGATTCTTAAAACTGCTAATTGTGCTTTAAAGTTTGGTATTGGGAACCACCACAGGAATACGTTGAAGCACTTAGAGCAATCAAAATGTAGCACCGTCCTCTGTTGTGTGCATGACAATTACAAACAGCAAGTCAGTCAATTCATTTGTTAGTCAAACAAAAAGTGAGTTATGGAGCTAGCATGGCATATATGAACAAACAAGAAGAGACTAGACAGACAGACAGAATAAGCTCACAGTGTGAATGGCAGCAACTGTTAATGCAGTAACACTTCATTTTGCTATGGCCATATGCCATGTGTGAAACACATTGCGCTCTGACATACTTGACTTACTGGTGACAACTGGTGTATTGTGTGTGTGTGTGTGTGTGTGTGTCTGCGTGCAGGCCCACAGTAACCGGACTCAACCATGTGTGACGAGGAAGAGACAACAGCCTTGGTATGCGACAACGGCTCAGGACTGGTGAAGGCCGGCTTCGCCGGTGACGATGCCCCCAGGGCAGTGTTCCCCTCCATTGTGGGGCGCCCCCGTCATCAGGTGAGACATCATCTCACTCCCCTCCCCCATTTTACCTCTTCATGTCATTCACAGGGTCATTCCTGAAGTTGAGCTGCAACACTATTGTTAGTTGGTCATTGCTCCTACAGCAGGGATCATCAACAACTASACTCAGCCACGGGCCAATTATTTCTGGAGAATAGTCAGGGGGCCGGAACATAATTACAAATCATTTGTAGTATGCAAATTGATCGCAAGAAGCCCAAACAGATATAATGTTTGACTAAAACATAATCATTTCATTGCTTACGTTTGTATACGATCACGTTTCTCTCTACTATTTGGTGGGAATACTCGGGAACAGATTTCTTAAATCATACTGAACAAAAATATAAACACAACATGCAACAATTTCAATGATTTTACTGAGTTACAGTTCATATAAGGAAATCAGTCAAATGAAATGAATGTATTAGGCCCCAATCTATGGATTTTACATGACTGGGCGGGCGCACCTGGGAGAGCATAGGCGACACCCATTCGGGAGCTAGGTCCAGCCAATCAGAATGAGTTTTTCCCTACTTAAGGGCTTTATTAGAGACAGAACTACTCCTCAGTTTCATCAGCTGTCTGGGGGGCTGGTCTCAAACAATCCAGCAGGTGAAGAAGCCAAATATGGAGGTCCTGGGCCAGCATGGTTACATGTGGTCTGCGGTTGTGAGGCCGGTTGGACGTACGGTGAAATTCTCTAAAACAACATTGGAGGCGACTTATGGTAGAGAAATTAACATTACATTTTCTGGCAACAGCTCTGGTGGACATTCCTGCAGTCAGCATGCCAATTGCACGCTCTTCAAAACTTGAGACATCTGTGGCATTGTGTTGTGTGACAGAACTACACATTTTAGAGTGGCCTTTTATTGACCCCAACACAAGGTGCACCTGTGTAATGGTCATGCTGTTTATTAAGCTTATTGATATGCCACACCTGTCAGGTGGATGGATTATCTTGGCAAAGGAGAAATGCTCACTAACAATTTGTGCACAAAATTGGAAAGAAATAAGCTTTTTGTACGTACGGAAAATTTCAGGGACCTTTTATTTCAGCTAATGAAACATGGGAAAAATACTTTATGTTGCGTTTATATTTTTGTTCAGTATAAAATCACTTGGAGCTGTAATAAATAAATAAAAATTCCACACGGGTCGCCAGTTGGAGAACCCTATCCTACAGTATGGGTAACCTGGTCCAAGATCTGTTTATGCTCTTACCAACTACATTGCTATCAATGTCAAGCCAAACATGGCATGACAATGAGCGACAAGGAGTTTGCATGATAGCACAAACAGACTGGCAATTAGACTAGAGTTTGAGCCAGTTTCATGGACAAAGATGAAGCCTAGTCCCGGAATAAAAGGCACTTTCAATGGAGATTCTCCATTGAGCATGTTTTTTTGCCAAGTAGGCTTAATMTGGGTCCAGGAAAACAGACCCTAAATGTGTGTCATTTGTAGCTCTATTTCACAAATCAATACGGTATGTGGCTGTTGTTGTTCATGTTCATATCTGTACCTTCTGTTCATGTGAATAACACATGTATGTCTGTCTCTTCCCCAGGGGGTGATGGTGGGTATGGGTCAGAAAGACTCCTATGTTGGAGACGAGGCCCAGAGCAAGAGAGGTATCCTGACCCTCAAGTACCCCATTGAGCACGGCATCATAACTAACTGGGACGACATGGAGAAGATCTGGCATCATACCTTCTACAATGAGCTGCGTGTGGCACCTGAGGAGCACCCTGTCCTGCTCACTGAGGCCCCACTCAACCCCAAGGCCAACAGAGAGAAGATGACCCAGGTGGGCCCTAATACCTTAAACACAAACACATGGCCATCAGTCTTATGATATAGTTTAATGAGAAATATCCAACTGGGCAAAAACTGGTTGAATCAACATTGTTTCCACGTCATTTCAACCAAAAAATATATTAAATGATGTTGATGTGGAATGTGGAAAACTGATTGGATTTGCAAAAAGTAATCAACATAAGGGCATTTTGTCTTTTCCTTACCCAACTTTTATCCTAAATCCAATTACAAGGTAAAATGTTTTGTTGAATTCACCTTAGTTGACAATTATACAACGGGTGGGTCTAATCCTGAATGCTGATTGATTAAAACCGGATTCCAGCCGGTGTCTAAATCTATGTTAAAATGCCTATTTACTCTGTTCCATCTGACTGCGCAATCCACTGTCTCATCAGCCCAGCCAGGCAATTTATAAACTTCATCTCCATTATAAAAAGCCTCTAGACATTATCTAGATTTTGTTTTCAACAGCGGAGATTTGTATAAACCTTGCTGTCTGTTTCTCCGACATTTGCACCAAAAATAATCTATATTCAAATTCGATCACCTGCTGTCCCATAGTAATGTAATAAGTCGGGACGAGACAGACAGGCAGGCAGCGTTTTTCAGCCAGTCGAAATAATGAATCAGCTGCCATCATTTTTATGGATATATACAAAAAAATATATATTGAAAAAAGGTACAACGTAACGCAGTCTTTCCAGATTAAGTTTGAAGTGATTGTGTTACTGTAGCTGTGTTGTTGGCCAACTCCTCTGAACAACAGTGTCCTGACGAGTGWGCACATTTTCTATGCCAGGTGAAATTGCGCCTCATTAGCTCATTGTTATGGATGTTTCCAAATAAATGTCACTAGAAAACAGCTTAAACAAATGCAAATGMRGCTACTTTGCTGTTATTCTGGCTGCACTTTTTGACTTGACTGTAAGTTAGCTGTAGTTGGCTAGCTAGCAAGCAAGGTATAAGAACATTGCCAGGCAGTATAGCAATGTAACACTTAGAACAAACGACTGGGTCGTATTCATAGATACTGAAGAAAAAGACAGAACGCGTCTTTAGCAACACTAGACTTTGTGTCGGGACTATATCTTGTGGAAGGATGAAATACAATGAATAAATTCATATATTTTTTTAAATATGTCAATTACTATTTGAATATGTTGGTAACCCGTTGAATAAAAGTGATAATGCCCTCAAAGCCGGTGTTTGGCACGGTATATATCCTCCAAACACCGGTTTCTCTGGCATTRTCAATTAACTAGACAATGAACTGACTGACGTCTGTGCATTGTGGGACGTTTCTCACTGACTCATGGTGACTCCTCCGTTACTGCAGATCATGTTTGAGACCTTCAACGTGCCAGCTATGTATGTGGCCATCCAGGCGGTGCTGTCCCTGTACGCCTCTGGTCGTACCACAGGTGAGCGTGCTCCTCCGAACACTCATCCACCCAAAAATGGATTACAGTAGAAAGTTACTTACAGTACAACAAGTGCATACATTTTAGTACATGTAGCACCATTGGGAATCAAACACACAACCCTGGCATGGACCACCGTGATGCTCGTTGGTGTGTCTGTACTAATGTGTCTGTGTGACCTGTGCAGGTATTGTGCTGGACGCTGGCGATGGTGTGACCCACAACGTGCCCGTATATGAGGGCTATGCCTTGCCCCATGCCATCATGAGACTGGACTTGGCTGGCAGAGACCTGACTGACTACCTGATGAAGATCCTCACTGAGAGAGGCTACTCTTTCGTCACCACCGGTAATGATAGAATATCAATGTATAACCTTATAGTAGATACTATTAGCCTAATGTAGAACTATATACATTTTAATTTAAGTATTTTACATTACAATTGAATATTCATTTAACCTTTCACCCAGTTAACATGTAGTGTTAATGACACCTGTTTAGTTCAACTGAACCTTGTCACTGTTGGTTGCTCATAAACTTACAGTGCCTCCTATTGGCAAAATAGAGTAACTGCAGCCATTTATTGTACTGTTAGCTGAGGAGTCTGTTCAAAGTTGTCAATATTGACACACACCGTAGGTTTGGTTTCCCTAAATGTAACAGTTGTTACCTTGTCTGTCTATTGTGGTGGGTAACAGACTATTTTATCCATCCCAACAGCCGAGAGAGAGATTGTGCGTGACATCAAGGAGAAGCTGTGCTACGTGGCTCTGGACTTTGAGAATGAGATGGCCACCGCTGCCTCCTCCTCCTCTCTGGAGAAGTCCTACGAGTTGCCCGACGGTCAGGTCATCACCATCGGTAACGAGAGGTTCCGTTGCCCAGAAACCCTCTTCCAGCCCTCCTTCATTGGTCAGTATCCAAATCCTAGCACAATGTTTTATAACCTGGACTTAGATMAGTTTTCTCACCAACTTCTGCCATTGTAAAGACGACACAAACAGATCTGGGACCAGGCTAGATGTACTGTGCTGTAGCACAAGTAATGCATAAAAGATTATGCCGGATAGCAGGAAGAAAAGCAGTCCATATTATGTAACCAAATGTATTATTCATTAAGAATATACCCTATGTATCGTCTTTTACATGATGCTTATGAACTAAGTATAAGTTTGGGGTTCTCCTCTCTTTTCCCATGGGGCCTCACTTCACATGACAAGACTCAGAATCCAATGTTCCCATTTCTCTATTGCCTTGCATATATGTCAATGTTGTATTATCCGTTCTCTTGCCGAAAACTGTTTTTCTCATAGGCATGGACTACAACAGAACATGGGCGTAAAGACTGTTATTTGTTATCCCCATAGGCATGGAGTCCGCTGGTATCCATGAGACGACATACAACGGCATCATGAAGTGCGACATTGACATCCGTAAGGACCTGTACGCCAACAACGTCTTGTCCGGTGGTACCACCATGTACCCAGGTATCGGTGACCGCATGCAGAAGGAAATCACAGCCCTGGCCCCCAGCACAATGAAGATCAAGGTATGGAGAATCCTCTATAATAATGACATCGACCTAACCACACCACCATCACAATTACTGAGAGAAAGTATGCAAAAGTGAAGTACCTCAATGAGGATGAAGTACTTTGTGGTCTCAAAGTACCTTTGGTGTCTCAAAGTACCTTTGGTGTAGCAAGGCTGGTTGGGATAGACACGAGTTTGTATAGACAACATTTGACTCTGCCCTAACCACTGACTGTCGCTCCCTGTAGATGATTGCCCCCCCTGAGCGTAAATACTCAGTCTGGATCGGCGGCTCCATCCTGGCCTCCCTGTCCACCTTCCAGGCCATGTGGATCAGCAAAGATGAGTATGAGGAGGCCGGACCATCAATCGTCCACAGGAAGTGCTTCTAAATTCTCTCTCCCAACTGTCAACTGTCCCCAAATATTTGTTCTCTGTCTATTCTCATGTGTCTCTAATCCCCACAAATAACCCATTGTAATTGTTTACTATTTGTGCAACGTTCCCAAAGACAATCTGTATTGTGAGCCATCAGACTATCAGGATATTGCTAAATAAATTAATTCTGACTTTTGACTTCCCCTGTGCAGTTGCCTATGTGACCTCATAACGGAACATAAAGGAATTATCACAGGGCTATTTTGCATAAAAAAAATATTGTTTACATTTCCCACATCCCACACAATTTCCCAAATTGTGAAAAGATATAACAGAGCATTGTGCTTAACAGAATTTTCATTGCACTAATAAGATATTCTGGGGTATGCTTTACACATATGCCATATCCTGTTGAAAGTCCTGTTAAAAAAACAAAATGCTCTGCCAAACTTATTATCTGAGTGGACTCCTTACATTTACATTACAACAACACATAAAATGGAGTGGTTTGGTTTGATGTTTAGTTTGACGTAGATTAGGTGTACCGCTGAAATGTACTGTAATGTGACAAGACACCCACTGGATGGCAGAAGTCCGTCTTTTCAGGGYGGTGAAGTCACACAACACAACCCGTTCGGTAAGCGTCCTCTATGTGGATTGTTTGCATACTATATGATGACAAACACAGTCAAAGGGGTTGCAGGCAACAGATATAGCAACAGACAGAAGACTTGTTCACCAGGACTATACAGTAGGKTAGATTTGGAGCCCAACAAACGTAGCAGCAGTGTGGACATACATGCACTGTGGTCTATCCTCGCAACATGAGAAGAAAACAGGCCAGCACAATCTAGGACAGAGGCTGTATGTACCATAGATGTCTTTTTTAACGACACCCTGGAGCTACATGTTATTTCCTGCCGAGTGTCTCTAGTCTGTCTCTTCAAGAGAGGCCAATTAAGGGAACACAATTAGGGATTGTCATTCGACATTTTTTGAMTGTTCGAGTACTCGCATGATTTTTTCCCCCGAGTACTTGAGTAAATAAACGTTTTACCAAGGCCAGCCCTGGGAAAAGAAATATGTGCACATTTATTTACAGGACCCGTCAAAAGTTTGGATACACATAAGGGTTTTTCTTTATTTTTACTATTTTCTACATTGTAGAATAATAGTAAAGATATCAAAACGATGAAATAACACATACGGAATCACGTAGCAACCAAAAAAAGTGTTAAACAAATCAAAATATATTTTAGATTCTTCACAAAGTAGCCACCCGTTGCCTTGATGACAGCTTTGCACACTCTTAGCATTCTCTCTACCAGCATCATGAGGTAGTCACCTGGAATGAATTTMAATTAACAGGTGTGCCTTGTTAAAAGTTAATTTGTGGAATTTATTTCCTTTTTATTGCGTTTGAGCCAATCAGTTGTTTTGTAACATGTTAGGGTTGGTGTACAGAAGATAGCCCTATTTGGTAAAAGACAAGTCCATATTATGGCAAGAACAGCTCAAATAATGTGATGTGCATCTCGTGTCTGGAAATGTTACTCTCAGAGAGTGATCATTTTAAACAGGGCTCAATTTGGTGAGTTGAAAGACAATTTCTTCAGGGTTACAAACCAAAATCTGTCTTCTTTTCGATATACAGACGTTCTATTTAGTTTATTCTGCCTGTTCTTTGGAATTTTCAAAATGGATTAACAATTCCACATTGAACACTGCATGGTGACGGCCACGACATCTGTTTGATGAGTAGGCCTATGCTTCATGATTCGGATGAAAACACGCTCTTTGTCTCTTTCAAACGAATATTTCTGAAGATTATGCAGTTTCAAAGCAAATTTTGCTCAATTCCACACATTTTGCATGGGGAAAATATTTGTTTTGCTGTTTTAAAGAGAATTTCCTGCAATTCCACACATTTTCCATGTCTTAATTGTGTTTACATGATACCAGGAGTCGACTCCGGACCGCGTACCGCCAGTTGAGTATGGGGAAGATAACCAATTGTAAATAGCACTAGCAGTTCGCAAAATAGCCTAAGCTGAATATAGACAGAACGCAATTATTCCCAAAACTGCAGCTCATTGTTGGAACACATATTTTCCTACTTCAATCAACCAGATAAAACTGTCATCATTTGGCAATGAATGTAGCTTGTGTATCCCATCTGTTAGATTTTATGGGCATTTCTGTAGGCCTAAAGGGAGCTTGTGTGGGCACTCGGCACACGTGTGTGGAGGGAGCGGTCGGAACGCAACGGAGTGAATGAGACATGGAGGGGAAAGAGAATTTAGGGAGAACTGTGTGGATARCACAGTACCACCGATGCGGCCCGCTACCAAGGACTGTGGGCTCTCCTTCTCCGTGGCCGACGTGAGTAAGGCATTTAAGCGTGTTAACCCTCGCAAGGCTGCCGGCCCAGACGGCATCCCTAGCCGCGTCCTCAGAGCATGTGCAGCCCAGCTGGCTGAAGTGTTAACGGACATATTCTCTACCAATCCCAGTCTGCTGTCCCCGCATGCTTCRAGATGGCCAACATTGTTCCTGTACCCAAGAAAGCAAAGGTAACTGAACTAAATTACTATCGCCCTGTTGCACTCACTTCTGTCATCATGAAGTTCTTTGAGAGACTAGTCAAGGATCATATCACCTCTACATTACCTGACACCCTAGACCCASTCCAATTTGCTTACCGCCCCAATAGATCCAYAGACGATGCAATCGCAATCGCTCTGCACACTGCCCTATCCCATCTGGACAAGAGGRATACCTATGTAAGAATGCTGTTCATTGACTATAGCTCAGCATTCAACACCATAGTACCCTCTGAGCTCATCATTAAGCTCAAGGCCCTGGGTCTGAACACCGCCCTGTGCAACTGGGTCCTGGACTTCCTGACGGGCCGCCCCCAGGTGATGAAGGTAGGAAACAACACCTCCACTTCGCTGATCATCAACACTAGGGCCCCACAAGGGTGCATGCTCAGCCCCCTCCCGTACTCCCTGTTCACCCATGACTGCGTTGCCACACACACCTCCAACTCAATCATCAAGTTTGCAGACTACACAACACTAGTTGGCCTGATTACCAACAATGACGAGACAGCCTACAAGGATGAGGTGAGTGCCCTGGGAGTGTGGTGCCAAGAAAATAACCTCTTACTCAACGTCGACAAAAGAAAAAGGAGCTTATTGTGGTCTTCAGGAAACAGCAGAGGGAGCACCCCCCTGTCCACATCAACGGGACTGCAGTGGAGAAGGTGTGTATTGTTGTGAAATTGTTGGAGATAGAAACACAAGCCTTTCACTACAACCGCAATAACATCTGGTAAACACGTGTATGTGAGCAATAACATTTTATTTGCTGCTTTTCTTTGTTTCTTTTTTGTTGTGCTCTGCAAATGCACATGTACAAGTAGAACACTAGAGTCAAAGCAAATGAACACAAAATGTCCTTTCTTGGGGGGGGGGGGGGGGGGGGKGGCATTTTACTTGCCCGTTCAGGCATCCAAGTTCCATTAAACAGTTTTACAGTATTTGAAGAAAAAAATGTGATCTGTGGTTCAAGATTGTTCAATTACTTGAGTACTCGATTACTCATGCCCATCCCTAGTTCCCAAAACACAAAAAAACCTGTCCAGTTGTACGAATGATTATGCAATGTTTACTTTAGAGTACAAAAAACATTCATCTAGGCATCTACCAAGAGGTGCCCTTCTTTGTGAGGAATTGGAAAACCTCCCTGGTCTTTTACAGAGATGGGTAGTCATTCAAAAATCATGTTTAACACTATTATTGCATAAAGAGTGAGTCCATGCAGCTTATTACTGTATGTGAGGTATTTGTTAAGTGAACGTTTACTCCTGAACTCTTTTAGGCTCGCCATAACAAAGGGGTTGAATACTTATTGACTCAAGACATTTCCGCTTTTCATTTTTAATTCATTTGGTGAACATTTCTAAAAACATCATTCCACTTTGATATTATGGGGTAGTGTGTGTAGATCCGTGACACAACATCGCAATTTAATCCATTTTAAATTGTAAACACAACAAAGGGTGTGAATACTTTCTGAAGGCACAATATAATGAATTGGTTATTACTATGGAAGTACCGTGTCATTTTTTGGGGGGGAAATATCTGTTCATTTTTGTATAGAATGTGCTTCTGTACCCTAATATCTCTAGACAAACCCATTCCCTTTTATAGATGTGTGGTAGACAAGAGCCACAATGTCGTGAGAATGGGAGACTGACAAAAGATCCAGGACCAGTAGGAGGATGGGGAAAATACATATTTTGCTGGTTGTCATCTTTCTTTAAGCAGCCAGACAGACATGAACTTTCTTCACCTGTGTGATTTTTTTATAATACAACCCTGGCATATTTCTCCGTTTCTTGCTCTGTGAGTGGTTGTGATGGAGCTACTGTAACATAAGATGGAGCTACTGTAACATACGGTTATGATGCCAAACGTAACTCTGTAGCCAGACAGCCCAGCAAGCTGCTGTCCCACTTCTGGCTCGCCTCTCCTCTCCTAGCTGGGTAGAAGAGTCAAAGACAAATGAAGGTGGAGGCATCGGGGAGGGGGGGCAAAATTATTTACGTTCCTCGACCGCAACAGGAAGGAAGGAATCACACAGGAAGAGAGAGAGAGAAACCACAGAGGCAGATAGAGGCTATAGAAGTTGTGAAGATGACACCTTTTCCAATCGGGTCCATCACCAGTATCCMTTTCCTGCAGTCAATGACAAAAAGCGCCCTCTTTGGCCTCATGGGGATAATGTTATTAATATTTTCATAATTTCATAATTAATAAATACTTAAACAGACATAAATCTGGTGTTTCTAAGTCGAAAAGTTCTTATTTTTCAGTCTTCTGTGATGTATATAAAGTTAAATATTTGGATGCAAACTCGAAATTGAATACATTTCAACTATATATCCGACATGGTACAGGTGTCTTTTTAAAGCCCATAACCATGTGTGTTTGAAAGTAGATTAGTTTAAGACTTTTCAAGACTGTGTGTGACCCTGATTTWGCCAACTGCAGAAAAAGGTTTTAAAATAAAATGACATAAATATCGCTTTTAATATTGATACTTGTTTACAACAAAACCCATGAGGAAAAGTATGCCTTTGCAGCCTGAATGCTTTATGTATGAGCAGGTCCACGCGGGAGACGAGTGTATTACTGGCTGGCACACCAACTCTAGACAATAGCGCAGATCTAGCGCCCACTATCGGCTGCCTAGGCAAGTTATAATGAAAACTAAAAAAACATGGTTGCAGATAATTATTTTAATGTGGTTAGTTCTATGATTCAAGCACCAGTCTTGAATATTGACTATTATTTACAACCATGTTAATAGACTAACACGTAAAGCAGTATTTTATATTGATTTGAGATGAGAACATAAGGTTGCAGGGAATATTCTGAACCTTTAATATACTTCATGGATACTATTCCCAGCAGGTTACTGATACATATGCAGTTTGAATCGTCTATGTGTGTAAAACAAAACATGAGGGAATAGCTAGAACCATTACAAAACAGCATTATTAGGGTGGAGATGTTATCCATGTTAAGTCCGTACTCTACTGTAGATGATCTGACGGTGGTGGTAAGACAGGTGCAATAACGACCCCTCCTCCACCGTGAACCCCTCTCTCTCTCTCTGCTCCCTCTCCTCTCCTCTGCTCGGTAATGTTCATCATCCGCATGTTTCCAAACCCTTTTACACCATTTCCCCCAGATACCCCGGGCGGCGGGCAAGCGAGCTCGGCAGATGTACGGTAGTGCACACACCACTTTCCCTTTCTGAAAAGGGTACTGAAAACGGAAAATAACGTTACTGTAGGTTTACCCGGTCCACGCTGCGGAGAAACACCTTTGGCAGTTTTTGCTTTCCCTCCAAACGAAGGTGGAGAAGTAGAGGGGGACAAGTCGCGTACCTCCGGCTCCAATCACTCCAAGGTAAGTGCAAAGGCTCTTTTTTTCTTCACCGCGCGTATTTATATCAGCGCTATGTAAAAAGAAAAGCAGAGGGTTTGTTAATAGGGATTCAAAGTTGAAATAGACCTAACAGAATAATTGAATTTAAATTGTTCTAGTCAAATTGTGACGAATGAACTTTGATGTAGCCTAGCAAAAATGCTGTTCTAAATAGACTAACGTTACAGTTTGGCATTCTCAATTCAAGAAAATCTTGGAGGGAAAAAGCTACCTGGTCACTTTAAAAACTACGTAGTATAATTATATGACAATTAAAATGTTCTCTGTTTTCAATGCTGTTGCTTGGTATGATGCCAAAGGTCTGTATTTAAAATAAGTTTAATCAATCAACATTTATCGAGCAATTAATCGGTGTAGCAGTTTATGCTTTTGCAATAGATTTGACATTTTAGTAAATTATAATACTTTATGACATTGCTGGCTTTGCAGCAAACACGTGGGTGTGGCCATTAGCCTAATTGGTCAATTACTGAATCTTCAACAGTAATGACAATTTACCAATTACACTTTCAAGCTCACTTTATGACCCATGTGATATTACTGTATGCTATGTTCCTAACAAGAGTACACAAACACACTATAAAGGAAATAGCCCAATGAAATATCACAATCTGTCAAATGCAAAGATTTTTTCCCCCATATGTAAATAAGTCAAATATTAGCCTACTCCTAAATAATTATTGTCAGAAATATGAAATCACTTACCATCTACCATTCTGTCAATGATGGTGAACACTGTTGTACATGCATGTCTCTTGACAGAAAACTGTCTCATCTTGAGATACTGGGTTTCTCCCAAATGGCACCCTATTCCCTGTATACTGCCCTACTTTTGACCCGGACCCTATGGGCCATGTAGGGGATAGGGTGCCATTTGGGGTGTATTCACTTGTTTATGTCCTTTGGCCCGAAGCAGCTGCCCATTTCTCCTCCCTTTTAACAACTTCAATTTTGTAGTTCATTCATTCATTGTCATATCGGGAGGGTGGCTTGAGTTACTTTTACATGTTTTTATTGCCAGGTTTATAAATCTGCCATAGGTGAGGAGGACAGAGTGTGTTTTGTTACTCAATCTGGATGATGAATAATCAATCGAAAGCATTGGTGTGGCTGAGGTAGGGAGAGAGAGCGAGGGAGAGAGAGAGAGAGATGGCCGGAGAGGGAGAAAGAGAGTAAAAGGTGACTGGCTAGCTGGCAGGGTGTGGAGGAACACACAACTTATAGCTTATTGACACATTTATCTGTGTCCTTTCAAAGTCACTGGGCTAGCTTCCAGGCTGTGAGCTGTTCGCACGCCAGAGCCATAGAATTAAAAATAACACTATGGTAGGGAGCTCGGCCCCAGTGATGTACTGGGCCATATGCACTACCCTCTGTAGCTCCTTGAGGTCAGATGCCAAGCAGTTGCCATACCAAGCGCTGATGCAGCCATTCAAGATACTCTCAATGGTGCAGGTGTCAAACTTTTTGAGGATCTAAGGGCCCATGCCAAGTATTTTCACCCTCCTGAGGGGGAAGAGGTGTTGCTGTGCCCTCTTCATAACTGCGTTGGTGTGTGTGGACTAGAGGTCGAACGATTGTGATTTTTCAACGCCGATACCGATACCGATTATTGGAGGACCAAAAAAGCCGATACCGATTAATCGGCCGATTTTTTTTACAAATATTTTTTATTTGTAATAATGACAATTACAACAATAGTGAATGAACACTTATTTTAACTTAATATAATACATCAATAAAAATCAATTTAGCCTCAAATAAATAATGAAACAATTTGGTTTAAATAATACAAAAACAAAGTGTTGGAGAAGAAAGTAAAAGTGCAATAATGTTTAAGTTCCTTGCTCAGAACATGAGAACATATGAAAGTTGGTAGTTCCTTTTAACATGAGACTTCAATATTCCAAGGTAAGAGGTTTTAGGTTGTAGTTAATATAGTATTTATAGGACTATTTCTCTCTATACCATTTGTATTTCATATACCTTTGACTATTGGATGTTCTTATAGGCACTTTAGTATTGCCAGTGTAACAGTATAGCTTCCGTCCCTCTCCTCACCCCTACCTGGGCTCGAACCAGGAACACATCGACAATAGCCACCATCGAAGCATCGTTACCCATCGCTCCACAAAAGCCGCGGCCCTTGCAGAGCAAGGGGAACAACTACTCCAAGTCTCAGAGCGAGTGACGTCACCGATTGAAACGCTATTAGCGCGCACCCCGCTAACTAGCTAACCATTTCACATCGGTTACACCAGCCTAATCTCGGGAGTTGATAGGCTTGAAGTCATAAACAGCGCAATGCTTGAAGCACAGGGAAGAGCTGCTGGCAAAACGCACGAAAGTGCTGTTTGAATTAATGCTTACGAGCCTGCTGCTGCCTACCATCGCTCAGTCAGACTGCTCTATCAAATATCAAATCATAGACTTAATTATAACATAATAACACACAGAAATACGAGCCTTTGGTCATTAATATGGTCGAATCCGGAAACTATCATTTCGAAAACAAAGCGTTTGTTATTTCAGTGAAATACGGAACCGTTCGGTATTTTATCTAACGGGTGGCATCCCTAAGTCTAAATATTCCTGTTACATTGCACAACCTTCAATGTTATGTCATAATTACGTAAAATTCTGGCAAATTAGTTCGCAACGAGCCAGGCTGCCCAAACGGTTGCATATACCCTGACTCTGCGTGCAATGAACACAAGAGAAGTGACACAATTTCATCTGGTTAATATTGCCTGCTAACCTGGATTTCTTTTAGCTAAATATGCAGGTTTAAAAATATATACTTCTGTGTATTGAGTTTAAGAAAGGCATGGGTGTTTATGGTTAGGTACAGTCGTGCAACGATTGTGCTTTTTTCGCAAATGCACTTTTGTTAAATCATCCCCCTGCGTTGCATCGATTATATGCAATGCAGGACACGCTAGATAAACTAGAAATATCATCAACCAAGTGTAGTTAACTAGTGATTATGATTGATTGTTTTTTATAAGATAAGTTTAATGCTAGCTAGCAACTTACCTTGGCTTCTTACTGCATTCGCGTAACAGGCAGGCTCCTTGTGGAGTGCAATGAGAGGCAGGTGGTTAGAGCGTTGGACTAGTTAACTGTAAGGTTGCAAGATTGAATCCCGGAGCTGACAAGGTAAAAATCTGTCGGTCTGCCCCTGAACAAGGCAGTTAACCCACCGTTCCTAGGCCGTCATTGAAAATAAGAATGTGTTCTTCACTGACTTGACTAGTTAAATAAAGGTGTAAAAAAATTAAATTATTTAAAAACGATTTCCGATTGTTATGAAAACTTGAAATCGGCCCTAATTAATCGGCCATTCGAATTAATCGGTCAACCTCTAGTGTGGACCATGATAGATCGTTAGTGATGTGGACAGCGTGGAACTTGAAGCTCTCGACACGCTCCAGGACAGCCCCATCGATGTGACATCGATGTGAATGGGGGAGTGCTCGGCCCCTCCATTTCCTGTAGTCCATGTTCAGCTGGACTGGAGGCGGCCTGTCAGGAAGTCCAGGATCCAGTTGCAGAGGGAGGTGTTCAGTCCCTGGGTTCTTAGCTTAGTGATGAGCTTGCAGGGCACTGTGTTGAATGCTGAGCTGTAGTCAATGAGCGGCATTCTCACATAGGCGTTCCTCTTGCCCAGGTGGGAGAGAGCAGAGAGAGTGCAAAAGGAAGCAAGTTATCTGTGGATCTGTTGGTGCGAATTGGAGTGGGTCCAGGGTGTCTGGAATGATAGTGTTGATGTGATCCATGACCGGCCTTTCAAAAAATGTCATGGCAGATGTGAGTGCTATGGGACGATAGTCCCCAGCCTTGTGAATGTTAACCTGTATTCACTATCTGTCCCATCATTATCTAAGCACAAATAAGACAACTGTACAATCTTTGAAAAAAAGGTGTTATCTAGAACCAAAAAGCCATTTGAAGAACCCCTTTGGTTCCAGGTAGAACCCTTTTGGGTTCCATGTAGAACCCTTTATACAGAGGATTCTACATGGAACCCAAAAGAGTTCTACCTGGAACCAAAAATGGTTCTCCTATGGGGACAGCCGCAGAATTCTTTTGGAACCCTTTTTTCTAGGAGTGTATACCAACACCACCCTTAGGATACTAAATACTTTAGTAAYCCCTGAGGGGAAATGTGTTAATTTGGTTACTTATTTAGTACTGTACATATCCTTTGCATTACGTTTTGAACATGTCCCAACTATATATACACATGAATGTTGTAGCATTTAAGCATGACCATCAACAATTAAAGGAAGGGAGCAGTACCTGGCTTTAGTACAGGGAGGCAGCACAGCAGAACCTGGTGTTAGGAACATCCTGTTAGATACATTCACTCACTCAGGAAAGTGTGACCCACTGGGCAAAAACTGGTTGAATCAACGTTGATTCCATTCCATTTCAACCCCAAAAAAATCTATGTAACGATGTTGAATGAATGTGGAAGTCTGAATGGAATCAATGTTGGAATCAATCGATTTGCAAATAGTGATCAACTTAAGGGAAAATCAACTTTTTTTTTCAACCAACTTTTAACCTAAATCCAATGATTTAGGTTCTTGTTAATTTCACATTGAATTCACGCTGGTTGACAACTCAACCAAATGTAAATCAAATAGAGACGTTGAACTGCCATCTGTTCTCAGTGGGGTGTTTCTCCTTTGAATGCACATATCTGGTTTACTTCCTCTAAGTCTACTATTCCCAGCAGACCATGCAGCCTACCAGGAATTCACAGTACGGCTATAATTGATTTGTATCTTCAATGAGTTTTTAGGACAGCAGCATTTTTCAAGCATGCGATATTATGCAGGCGAGACGTTTTTTCCATCACTGTTATACTGGTGGAAGGTCCTATGGGGTCTCCAAGCATGGCCTCCATAGCAACGGAGGCAGAGAGGAGAGTTTTACGGGATGGCACTTTTAAATCTGTAGGAAATCCTGGTGGCTCTGCATCGCTGTGACAAACGGATGGATGTCACACCCATCACCTGACCTCCACAGCWACATAACTTATAAGGGTTTCCCCAGCAACACTGGATGCTTTCTATCATATAATATAATCACACAATCTAGATACTCCTCCACATAGACCTACGGTCCATAGTGAAAGTCTGCACATCCCTTACACTAGTCTTCACATTTTGCTGCCTTCAAATGAAATCCAAAAAGGGAATAAATTCGATTTCTTCCCTGCTGATCTACACAACGTACTCCACATTATCAAAGTCAAAGAACAGTTATATAATTTGTTTATAATGAATGTCTTGATTGGTTATTGTACATCAGTAAAAACAAAATCTAATTCAATCAATTTTTGATTACATTTTTAGGCAGCAAAATGTGCAAGGGGTGTGTAAACTTCAACTAGGCACTGTAGGTCCTCCACAGCTCACTTAGATGCCCTCAGACAGAATACGTTTTTTTCCCCACCCCAATGGATGCTTTCTTTCTACCATACAAATCTAATACATCTTCATCGCTCCGTTATACAGAGACAATATACATGTGGTTACCTTAGTTGTCACAGTCCAGGGCCCAGATTCACATAACCTTCTTAAGAACAAATTTGTTCTTAAACCTCTTAAGGATCGGCCCCTTTTTTTCAATTGTTCACCTAAAATGACATACCCAAATCTAACTGCCTGTAGCTCAGGCCCTGAAGCAAGGACATGCATTTTTTTGGTACCATTTGAAAGGAAACACGTTGAAATTTGTGGAAATATGAAAGGAATGTAGGAGAATATAACACATTAGATCTGGTAAAAGATAATACAAAGACAAAACCAACTGTTTTTATTTTATTTTTTTGTACCATCATCTTTGAAATGCAAGAAAAAGGCCATAATGTATTATTCCAGCCCAGGTGCAATTTAGATTTTGGTCACCTGATGGCAGCAGTGTATGTGCAAAGTTTTACACTGATCCAATGAGCCATTGCATTTCTGTTCAAAATGTTGTATCAAGACTGTCCAAATGTGCCTAATTTGTTTATTAATAACTTTTCATGTTCAAAACTGTGCACTCTCCTCAAACAATAGCATGGTATTATTTCACTGTAATAGCTACTGTAAATTGAACAGTGCAGTTAGATTAAYAAGAATTTAAGCTTTCTGCCAATATCAGATATGTCTATGTCCTGGGAAATGTTCTTTACTTACAACCTCATGCTAATCGCATTAGCCTACGTTAGCTCAACCGTCCCGCAGGGRACCCACCAATCCTGTTAACTGCCATTTTTTCCCTTAACTACAGACTTAAGAAAGTTAGGCRAAGTTGTTATTCCTCAAAGGTTATTGGAAAGGTTATTGGAAATGTTATTGCGCTATTTCTTATGTTTCTTCTTAAGCAAAAAGTTAACAAGAAATTYGATTCTTGACAAAGTTATTTGAAATACCAAGATAGCTAAACCGTTGTCACGCCCTGATCTGTTTCACCTGTCCTTGTGYTTGTCTCYACCCCCTCCAGGTGTTGCCCATCTCCCCCACTTATCCCCTGGGTACTTATACCTGTGTTCTCTGTCTGTTGCCTGTTTGTCAAGTCAACCAGTGGTTTGTTTCTCAGCTCCTGCATTTCCCCAGTCTTTTTTTTCTTCTCTCGCCCTCCTGGTTTTGACCATTGCCTGTCCTGACTCTGAGCCTGCCTGCCTGACCACTCTGCCTGTCCCTTACCCTGAGCCTGCCTGCCGTCCTGTACCTTTGCTCCACCGATCTCTACCTGACCTTGAACCTRMCTGCCGTCCTGTACMTTGGCCTCTACTCTGGATTATCGACCCCTGCCTGCCTTGGCCTGTCGTTTGCCTGCCCTTGTTGTTTCAATAAWCATTGTTACTTCACACAGTCTGCACTTGGGTCTTACCTTGATTCCTGATAACCCTTGTCTTAAACTCAGGGCAGTGAGAGAAAAAGCTCATRAAAGCAATTGAACATGTTSAATTCACTCACAAATTTGATCAGAAATGTTCAGTATWTATTATTTTAAACCCTAGAACATGTTTTAGAACATTAATCTCAGTAAGAAATATGCTAACATGATTGCCATTGATAGCTAGTTGAAACGGTTGCCTAGCAACACACATGTTAAGAATGATTTGTACGAATATATTTGAGAAGTTCATAAGAAAACTGTTGAGGAATTTCACTTGCGAACTATCTTTTTTTTTCTCTTCATAAGATGSTTCGTAGGTTTTTGCGTAAGAAGTGTTTTGTGCCCAGTACTCTAACCAGCCCCACCACACAACACACACACACGACAGGCTTAATACATACAATATAGTCACGCAATGTAGCTCTTACATACCTCCATAGTTTCCATCCTACAAGACTTCCTTTGCCACAGCAGGGTAATGTAATGTTGCTATTGAAGGAAGAAGGAAAGAGCTGATCAATATTTTAAGTGGAACTGACAGCTTCTGAACTCCTTTGCAGATATGAAATAATCAGACAACCATATCAGTGAAAAATATCAAATTCCCAGTTTATGCTTCAAAACCAACTTTATGAGAGGTTTTAAAAATAGATACAGTAAGGCATTGTTGGCAGAATAATATAATTAATATAATTCACCAATACATTTTTTAGTAGTCCCAAAAATATTGCTATCAGGTTGTAAATCACAGCTGGCCTGGTACATTGTTTGCTGCTGCCACCCATTCGTGATGCACCGTTTCAGTTTCAATKACTCAATATTTTGTACAAAAACAGACGACTGTAATTAAGGTTGGGAATGTCAATACAATCAAACTAGCAAGGTTAATGATCACAAGTCTGTCATAATGTGGCCTATATGCTAGCACACATGTGTCAAACACAAGGCCCGCGGGCCGAATAGGACACACAAGCGAGTCTAAATGAGTCAACAGCTGAGTCATATACTTTATGAAATGACAGCCTGCATAGGTGAATTCAACTTGAACAATTGCGCTGCTTTCGTGTGTCCTGTTTACAGCACTGCAGCGGAGGGAAAGTGTACAGGCACACGCCACAGTCCTAGCTAGGCTACTAAAATGTTGCAGTCTACCTTCGGTTTTTAAAGCTCGACAATGACTAAGCAAAAAACTAAACCTGCAACAAAATGCAGAAGTGAAACATGTAGGCCAGGGGTGTCAAACTCATTCCACAGAGGGCCGAGTGTCTGCAGATTTTGTTTTTCCCTTTCAATTTAAACCTAGACAACCAGGTGAGGGGAGTTCCTTACTAATTAAGTACATTAGGTACAAGGGCCTAGGTTGGCTACTCAACTACAATACATTTTGAGTACATCACACAGCAATGCTGCATTCAACTGCACCAGTGATCCATGCAGTGCACAAAAAATAAAAACATGTTTTAAGTTTTAGTGTTACAACAACGTATAGTGAAGTTTTTGTTATTTGGAGTTTTTGATTTGGGTTGCAGCATATTATGCACATCTGCAGGCTAGCAGAAAAGGCTGGACAAATACTATTTATCTCTGTTGTTTTAACATGTTCAAATGCTATATACAGCATCCTATGTACAGTGCATTTGTAAAGTATTCAGACCTCTTGACTTTTWTCACATTTTGTTTTGTTACAGCCTTAATCTAAAATGGATTAAATAATTGTTTTCCCTCATCAATCTACACAGAAATACCTTATTTAAGTAAGTWTTCAGACGCTTCGAAATTGACCTCAGGTGCATCTTTTTTCCATTGATCATCCTTGAGAGGTTTCTACAACTTGATTGGAGTCCACCTGTGGTAAATTCAATTGATTGGACATGATTTGGAAAGGTACACACCTGTCTATATAAGGTCCCGCAGTTGACAGTGCATGTCAGAGCAAAAACCAAGCCATGAGGTCGAAGGAATTGTCCTTAGAGCTCCGAGACAGGAATGTGTCAAGGCACAGATCTGGGGAAGGGTACCAAAACATTTCTGCAGCATTGAAAGTTCCCAAGAACACAGTGGCCTCCATCATTCTTAAATGGAAGAAGTTTGGAACCACCAAGACTCTTCCTAGAGCTGGCCGCCCGGAAAAACAATCAAGGGAGAAGGGCCTTGGTCAGTGAGGTGACGAAGAACCCAATGGTCACTCTGACAGAGCTCCAGAGTTCCCCTGTGGAGATGGAAGAACCTTCCAGAAGGACAACCATCTCTGCAGCACTCCACTAATCAGGTCTTTATGGTAGAGTGGCCCGACGGAAGCCACTCCTCAGTAAAAGGCACATGACAGCCCACTTGGAGTTTGCCAAAAGTCACCKAAAGGACTCTCAGACCATGAGTGGCCCAGCCAGAGCCCCGACTTGAACCCGATCGAACATCTCTCGAGAGACCTGAAAATAGCTGTGCAGCAACACCCCCATCCAACCTGACAGAGCTTGAGAGGATCTGCAGAGAAGAATGGGAGAAACTCCCAAAATACAGGTGTATTTGTAGCGTCATACCCAAGAAGACTCGAAGCTGTAATCGCTGCAAAAAGGTGCTTCATCAACGTACTAAGTAAAGGGTCTGAATACTTATGTAAATGTGATATTTCAGTTATTATGGGGTATTGTGTGTAGATTGATGAGGTTGATGTGGGGAAAAAACAATTGATTACCTTTTAGAATAAGGCTGTGACTTAACAAAATGTGGAAAAAGTCAAAGGGTCTGAATACTTGCTGAATGCACTGTAAGTGGACATTATAAAGGGACATATGTTTTCAAATAAAACAATKGCCAGTTTGGGTTGCAGTTGCACTTTTTTTGTGAAAACAAATAGGCTTTGTCTGGTCCTCAAATTCGTTGTGTTTTTTCAATATGGCCCATGCGCTGATTGAGTTTGACATCCCTGGGCTAGCGTATCTATTTTTGTAACTAGCTATTTATTTAGCAAGCTAAAAACACAGATCCTAATGTTAGCTAGCTAGATAGTTGCTGGGAGGGTGTTTTTCGTTGGTTACAGCTGCTGCAGGTGTAATTTGGTTAGCTTGCAAGAAATGTGAATCGCTTTGCTAGCGAGCTAGCTATGCTGAACTTTTAACGACTGTTATCCACAGTTAGCATATCTCTTAATTGTCAATTAAATGTATTTGGCATTAATCAAATGGGTGGGCTGGCAGCCAAGTTCCCATTCCGTTTTCTGGACAAGCACGCATTGGTAGGCAATCTGCAGAAGGACGAGCAGGCTACTATTCCCCATCGTTTATCAGTGCAATTTTGACACCCAACTAGCTGAAAAAATTTGAGAGGGTTCCTTCTTTAGATTTGAGCTCTTCTCGCTCTGGCTAGCGTTAGTTGTTCATCTTGTTGTTGTTGATGTGCATAGGCAACTGAGGGAGAGAGAGCTTACCTGTTCATGGTCGTTTGATCAATAGGATTGTGAAGGTTCCCAAATGTAAGAGGATTCCCATGGTATTTACATATTTCCAGAAATCCATTCAGGTGTATTTTGTGGTTTTTGTTTCTAATGATCTAAAGTTGCTACTGCCTGTAAACACACAGTTCAGTTCAAAGTGAATGATGGCAGGCCCTTGTTGCAAATGGCTTATTTGCATATAGGCCTACTGCCTCTCTGATTGGCTTGGGCGCACCGGTCTGCATAGACTCCGGTCCTGGACAGGGGTGTGTCTATTAATTGTCCAAATGCACGGCCGGTTTCCCACTCTATATTGCTATAGAATGTCCACAAATGCCTTACTATACGTAATTCTCAAACATTCTATGAATTTATGAAAATGTGAAAATTGCCATATCTATGTGCTAGCTTGTCAGAAAATGGTCATATTCTTCATGGGGGGTGTATATGAGCAGATGTTAATAACATGTTGCTAAAATGCTGTAAGTTCCACTTTAAATCTATTAATAATCTCATTCACCACACTCCTTATCAATAATGCAAGATMGCAGAGCAGATGAACAGATCCATAGATCATCTGGATGGAGATGAGAGCAGAGCACTGTCTAAAGCTGCTGTGTGCCTCCGATGGGTAAGGCTGTGCTGGCTGTGGTGTTYTCTTTTCACATTGCCCTTTCCAGCACAGTTCCAGSAGCTATGTGTAGTATGAAAAGGGTGTAAACCTGTGCGCCTCACATGGGYAGAGCTGTTTCAGCTGGATCCTAGACCCAGCGCGGTAGGTTGCTCATGCTCCATAGCAGACCTGGATTCAAATAGAACAGTCCAAAAAAACAACCCAACTGGCACTCCAGTTGGTACACTGAAAGTATAGAAGTATAGTGGTAACTATAACAGCCATGCTCACAGGGAGCAGGCTCTTCTCTGTTCTCTGTGCATAAAAACAATAATATATATATATATGTTTTGTCATTTAGCAGAGGCTCTTATCCAGAGCGGCTTACAGGTGCAATTAAGACAGTGTTTCCCAAACTCCGTCATGGGGACACATTTTGGTTTTTGCCCTAGCAATACACAGCTGATTAAAATAATCAAAGCTTGACGATTAGTTGATTATTTGAATCAGCTGTGTAGTGCCTGAACAAAAACCAAAGTGTTCACCTCTTGGGGTCCCCAGGACCAAGTTTGGAAAACCCGGAATTAGGGTTAAGTGACTTGCTCCAGGGCACATTGACAGATTCTTCAACTATTTGGCTTAGGGATTTGAACCAGCAACACTCTTAACCGCTAGGCYACCTGCCACCTACCTGTTCTCCACTTAAGTGAGTATTATAGTGCGATAGAGAAGAGTCTAATCTAGAGCCAGATAGATAGATAGAAGGTATAATATAAAGCATAACCACAGAGACACAAGAAACTCTGTGTTTAAATCCACTCTCATCTCCTCGTGATACCCTGGCTTTCCTGGCTCTGGCAATTCCCTTACACKGAGAGAGGCTTATAAATTATTCATTACCCTTTTGTATCCATCGGACAGTTAATTTCACCTGGCTGAGTGTCTCCATGTCTCCGGATTGACTCTTGGACTTGGGTCGCAATTCAGTTATGTTTAGTAAAGTAACGGGCTGGTGGATCTGGTTCCTGAGATTGACAGGAATGGAGATGAGCGTAAATGTGTTTCTCTTGATATCAGGGATTTACTCAGGAGAGTGGAACATCATTAGCCTAGTTCCATATTTGTTTGTGCCGTCTTGCCAACTCCTATGGTCACGGCAAGACGGCAAAACAGTTTTGGGACCAGGCTAGAACGCAGATGGAAATGTTGTGTAGTTCTGTGTTGACTGGACATAATCCTATGTTTCAGCTCTTCTGAACATCGCAGCCCACTGCACAGCATAAGCCCCTAAGTCAAGGACCCCCCCCTCCTCGCCCCCATTGATTTTGTTAGTCAGTCTCACTCAGATATCACATTAAAAACTGTAAACATTTCTCTCCCCCCTATGACAAAATGTGTAGAATTTCAGAACATTTTCTCTAAAACAGCTCATTTTCCTCTCAGCCCCATTGTAAAACTAGTAGAATTGTATGAAATTACTTATGAAATTGCAACATCTTCTCTCAGCCCCATGGCAAAATGTGTAGAATTGTGGTGGTCAACTGCGGCCGCTCACGATGAGTTCAGATGTTTTGTGTCCCCCACCCCCATCAAAGTTGCCCATCCCTGACCGAGGTATTACGAATGATTGACGGGCACACTTTTAAGGTGGACAGCCTTTTYTAGCAAACTAAACTATTAATTTGTTCAGCCAGTGATGCGTTAAACTGTTCAACCAACAGTATTGGCRTTTTACACACCCATCTGAGACCAAGACGTTCCGACCGGCCTGCTAAACAATCCTATGTGTGTTGCCCTATTTACTGTGGCATAGCTAGTGATGCTTTCCAGTCGTCCACAGGAAACAAACTGACTGAGAAGCTAGATCATTAGGCCTCCACCCACTGTGACACTGAGTGATGTTTCTCCCTAACACTGCCTGGGGACTGACCATGTCTGTCTGCTTCGTCCAGAATACATAAATACGGCCTAATTCACTGAATATCGTTAGCACAGAGAAGAAATACAGTATTTGATATGGGTTTGTGCTTCATGAAGGCCTGGTTTCCTGATTGGTATTTTTGTCTGTTTTGTGATAATATTGAGTTTAAGAAAAAACATGTTGGTAAAGTCTATTTTTTTTTTATTTTTTTTTTTTAGGGATGCGTGGTGGAAATTAGGTCTACATTGTTACACAGTTGCGCTGTTAATGTGAGCCACATCTAGTCCAACCTTCCTAAAGACGGTGTCCCAATCAGTGGGTCTGAAATAACAGCGGTGTCCATTGCTAATGGGCCATGGTTAGAACGCTCTCCTCTCTGATTTGAGTGTCTTTTTCAGTGGCTAAACCCATCACTGTCCTCGTTGTGGTCCTAAAAAGATTGCTATTACATTGACATTAACCCCTAAGGGTGATTTGCAGCTGGATAGCATAGCACATGTACTGAATGCTATTTTCYTAATGTATTTATTTTGTGAAATAGAAATGAGTTGTGAATATACCGTGGTATGAAATGTATGTTATATCGCCCATTCCTATGTGAATTACAGAATTGTTTACAGTATGTTAGAGGTCCTTGACAACTCTGCCCTGATTCAGGCAGTCAGACGGATGATGGACGCTAAGCCAATATGTCAGACCATCTGGAGTCAAGGTGTTCAGGTGCCGGATTGGACAAAAGTTCACTCTGGGAATGCAAAATCGCATAATTTCTCTCCTTACAAAACATGTCAAAAATTRTTTCACATTGGGAACTCCCAAGAGTTCCTTCCCAATTCCACCTTTGGTTGTGTTCCTCTGGTACACTGGAGGTTTGTTCACCTTAATATGATTGAGTTACTCCCTCTGGTGCTGCCCCTGGCCCTGATCCTAGAGGACAGTCAGGGCCACACTGTTGACCCTGTGTGACAGAGAGGTCCCTGGTGCTCGACCTCACTGCAGGGTAATGACACCAACAGGGACACAGTAGATCTTTAGAACAGCTCACTGTAGAGGAGACTGTACACTCGACACTGTAGAACAGTTGCAGTGCTATACACCAATCACAGTAAGAGGTACAGTCACTGAGAGGTGAAACTAGTCCCTGGATACAGCAGAGTAGAGCCTCCCAGGGATGGGATGTTATGGTCCCTGACCGTGTCAGATTGGCATTTTGGAGTGTTATATCCTCTCTTGCATGACTGAGTTAATTACAGAGTCCCAGTTTGGCCAGCTGATCCCCATCCCATCCACTGGGGCTCTCATTAGAGCTCAGTACACAGCAAATGGGCTAGATGCAAAACTGACCGGGACTTAAAGTACAGGGTTCGGTTATAGTGCACACTTTTGATCTGATCATACTGCATGAATAGACAGTTAGAGATTTTGAATAAGGTCTGCCTACGGCGCTATCCGAATTCACTTCAAAGACGAAATCCATATCTTCTTGCATTACGTGTCATACTTTTAGCTACCTTGGGTTCGACATTTTGCCAATGGTTCTGTCTGGCATTGGCTTTCACTTTGCAGAGATTCTTTCCGGGCCGGGCCCAGCATGCTTTAACAGTGTGCTGGAACACCAATGTAATATCTAAGGTATATCAGTATATCAGACCTGCTGCGCTAGGCCTCTGTTTAATTGCCTCCAAGACCCTATAGGCTAAATAAGCGTTAAACAAACCAACATTATACTTCCTTCCTTCTGGGTCTAGTGTGTCTCATGGTGATTCGAAGGGGTCTGTGTGTGTGTTTCCGTGGTGATTGGAGGGGTCTGGCTGGAGGAAGGAGGAAGTGGAGAAAACAGACAGTCATGATGAATGATGTGGCTGTCTGGAGAAGATGCTCTAGGGAGGTAATGTGCTGCTGGAACACTTTTTATGGAGCTAGTCATTTTTCGATTGTGGCTGTGGCCTCGTCTGGACTGGACTTGATTGAGGGAGAACCACAACGTAGAGCGTTTACTGGATCACAAAAACGACTGTGAAGTCACAACGGTTTGAGCTACAAACTATTATGACCACGCTGTGAAAAGCTGAGACTCTCTTCTCATGTTTTGCTCTACAAAACTACAAACTCCACGCAGTTGTCACTGACAAGTTGGATATCCATTTCCCACTGAGAAAACAATTTCTGTGCTTACAACATTCTTATAAATGCATTTTTCATCAGGTTTTTGATTGGCGGACCTTACTTGTTTATTGGCATTTGTCAATAAAACTCACGAATGCAACTTTTTATATCAAATTGTTTTGTGCTCTACTTGAAAAGAACATGGTAAAACACTTCAATGTGAGGCTAAATACGATTGCAGAGCAAGCGTATGAATGAAAGTAGTGCATTTCAGCGTTTTCACTGTAGGAGGCCTCGGACAAATTGCGTTTTTTAAGATGCTATCCTCACGCTGCTATTCTCTTATTGCAGGATGGATCCCACCACTTTGTACTGCCAAGGTCATGGCATTTGATTTCAAGCTGTCCGTCAGTTTCTCGGCTGTCTGAAAACAACAAGTAGAAAAGGTGAGCTTCTGATCTGCTTCTTTTACTTCACAGCTCCGTTTTAAATTACATTTGTGAGCGGTGATTGAGAAACGCTCAGCACAGAGCCATAAAAGGGAAGTCAAGGACAATGAGAACCCRGCATCACAAAGCGAGAGAAATGGGCAGGAAATGAACTAAAGGAAGGATAGTAGAACCATTTTATAACACACAATGACTCGGGTCTCAGTTACTGTGTAAAGTGGAATCAGTCAAATATAACCCGTAAAAAAATCTATCCTACATACAGCATTTTCTATTTGAAAAACTTCCCTGTTAGACAGAATTAGGGTTCTGTAAAGCATTATTGTACAATGTATTTGGAAGCATTATCAATATCTAATTTTAATGCAGTGCCTGTTCGAATTAAGGATACCGGTAGTAGTGTGTGAATGTGTGTCATCCTGTGTGTCATCCAGAGCTCTAAACTAGGGCAACAATATTGCAAAGGCTGCATGGTGTGTGTGTGTGTGTGTGTGTGTGTGTGTGTGTGTGTGTGTGTGTGTGTGTGTGTGTGTGTGTGTGTGTGTGTGTGTGTGTGTGTGTGTGTGTGTGTGTGTGTGTGTGTGTGTGTGTGTGTGAACATTTTGGATTATCCAGCGCTCTCTTCAAATCTGACCACCAAAATCTGCGATATCTGATGTCATGTGACGGGAGCGCCGAGCGCGCACACACGTCACATGACATCAGATGTCCAGCTATTTCAATACATCCATATCCAATGATCAATGCCTTTCTCTAGGTTCTATACCAATGGCCAATACTACATTTCCAATATATCAAAAGATAATATCACATATCATTATTTGTTAAATATGTAGGCAATTATGGAAACACCCCTCAACATCACTACTGAGCACGCGCACCTGACGGATAACTTTGGACATCACCGGTGGTGGTGAGGAGACCTAGAAATCGACGATCGATTATGCGTTCACATGCTACCAGGTAGTTATCGGAAGTTCGTAGTTTTTTTATTAAATTTTTTAAATTTTTAAATTTTTTATTATCAACAACAAATCAATACATAAAGTACATGAGGGAACACAAGTATATATAGATTATATACAATGGACAATCGAGCTAGGGGGTACATTATCACATTACAATTACACAAGGACCTTAAGGGACATACATATACTTACAATTCTAACAGCTTTTTTGTTAGTAGAGTATTTAAMTGTCTKAAAATACAGTTCAATGTATTTTTGTAGGGTAAGAAAATGTGTTTTTTTGTTTGTAAATTTACATTTGTGTATATGAAATTTGTCCAAAAGAATAATGAAATTAATTACATAAAAATGTTTCAGCTTATTTCTATCGTATGTAAAGAATCCAACAGTACATCTCTCCACAATAGTGTAAAATCTTCATAAATGTGTTCAATTATAAACCTACTGATGTCTTGCCACAGTTTTCTTACATGCATACAATGCCAAAAAAGATGCAACACTCTTTCTGGGTGGTCATTACAAAAGGAGCAATTTGAGTTGATGTTTTCCTTAAACTTCTTCATATAGTGGTTGGCAGGGTAATATTTATGAATAATTTTAAAGGAAACGTCCTTAATTTTGTTAACAAGTAGGTATGTGTGTGGCAACATCCAAACTTTTTTCCAACAGACATTATCAATAAATCCATTCCAATAAGGCATGACATAAGGTATAGATACAATATCCTGCTGAAACAAGGTTCGTATCGCTCTGTTGTTGAATGGACCAAAAGAGAAACAAATCTTTCCTACTGATGAGTCAATAGGGTCAATAGAAGGTAGGCTCTGAGGGTCAGGTCTTGACACGTTCCTGAATAACATAGCAACACCTGAGGGAATGGCATCTAAAACAATTGCAAAATCTTTAGGTGTTACAGGGACCTTGTAAAGTGATAAGAATTACTTATAACTGAGTAAAAGACCCTCTGCATTTACCTGTTGGCTCACCAATAGGATATTTTTTCGGAACCAATATTCTAAAAACAAAGAAGTATTTTTATACAGTATATCCCGATTATTCCATATATAATATCTGTGTGGAGAAAAATTGTGTTTATAAATTAAGGACCATGATAAGAAAATCTGCCGATGAAAAGCAGAAAGTTTCACTGGAACTTTGTCAATATTATAATTGCAAAACAACATGAAGTTAAGGCCACCAAAAGTAGATAAGACATGATGAGGAATAAAATTCCATATAGAAGTGGGTCTTCTTAGGAATTGTTTTATCCAATTGATCTTAAAAGTATTATTTAAAGTAGTAAAGTCCAGAAAATTCAGTCCACCATTCTCATAAGTGTTCATTACAACAGTTTCCCTCATGTAATGGGTACGGTTTCTCCACAGAAAGTTGAAAAGCATCTGGTCTATCTCCTTGCTTATTTTACTGTCAAGATATAAAGATAGAGCGCCATATGTTAGTCTAGAGATACCTT